>NC_069501.1:332397034-332627034 GCF_027579735.1 Bombina bombina | reverse complement strand
TGTGTTCATGACAATTGCTATGTAATCCACAAACATTTTTAAAAAAACATATTACATGCATCACCAATGAATCACTGACTGACAATAAATAAAATGTATTATTGGTTATGCGTTAACAATCAGTTATCCCATAAAAAAATAAAGGCCTTTAAAAATATACATTTGATCATAGGATTATCTGTATTGTGGCGTTTTAAGAGTATTATCAAAAATGTTATGATGCGATCCCTCTCCTGTCGGACAATAGCCCTCACTCACATAATCCGTGAGAAATAGTGGTACACCCTGTAGACAAGGATTACACCCTGTAGACAAGGATGACCAATTCACTGTCAATAAATAATTTAGATTGCGCCATCTTGAACTTTAAAATAATTTGTTACTATTATTTAACTGCAACATAAACATCACAATTATAGATTGTTTTTGTTCATTTAAGGAATTGAAAATGGAGTCTATTAAGTCCTACTAAGCTTTGACAAGAGCTGTAGGTCTTCGTTTTCATTAGATTATTATTCTTGCAACATGTGTGTGCTCTATTATTTTGTTTTATCTGGGAATACCAAGTCTGGTAGAAATATCCAGTTTAATTTTGAGCAAAACAAAGTTTTAGTAACCATGGTTTTAGAGCACTATGATTTTATTTATGGATCCAAAGCCCAAAAGACCTCGCTCTCCAAAAAACAAGAGATTTTGAGAGCTATAGCTGGCAGTGTCTCCGCCGAGGGCACTCATGCCATATCGGTGGGGCACTGTAAGAAGAGGTTCTCTGACATCAAGTGAATCCTAAAGGCCAAGCTGGCCAGGGAGAAGCAGGCTGCACATTCTACCGGTGGTGGCATGCCATATACGGCTGAGCTCTCAGAGTATGAGACTCAGCTGATGGATAAGCTGGGAGAAAATCTGACGCTCGGTTTGGATTTGGTGGGGAATGATACTGACGAATTGGCAGGTAAAGTTCTATTACATGCGTTTTTGATGTTGCAAAATGTTGAAAATTTAAACAATTTGTTTTTTGGTTATTGAGATTATGATGTGCAATTATGTTGATACTAATGTTTTCTTTCATGTTGTATTTTGTTTAAGCATCTACCAGTGCTGCAGCTGCTGCAGGTACAGCTGATGTGGATGCTGCCACGGCTGGAGATGAGACCCTCCTATTGCCCGTCAGTATCCACACTGAATCCAGCCACAGCTTCTCCTCGGCCGCCACACACCCAGACATTATGTGCAGCACCCCTGATGGAGCAAGCATTGGCCGTTCTACAGGTACATTTTTTTATATTCATTTGCTTTTAATTAAATTGTTCTTACTTGTATGATTGTACATTTTTTTTAACTATGTATATTCATTTTTGTTTTTACAGCTGAGGTCCGAAGGGCTTTGGGACCCCCTCCAAGATCTATGATCTCCTCCTCTGATAACAAAAACAAGATCAAACATGAATGTTATGTGTGATCACATTAGTGGGAATGTCAATAGCTCAATGTGAAAGTTAAATTTTTATTAATAAAGAAAATCAGTGTCTTAAAAACTAATGTGAAATTACATAGATTGTTTATATAATCTCTCAATTCATAGTATTTAAAAGAATAGTACAGTCAAATGATGTTATTACTCATTTAAATAGAACATGCATTTTAGATACACATACGAAAATTGGCCTATAGTTAAATTTATATTTTTGTATTATGATCTTTAGTTACCCAAACATTTTGAGGGACATGAAACACAAGCATTTATTCAGTGAATTATGATAGAGAATACTAGATTAATCATATTTAAAATGTACGTCTATTAATTATTTTGCATCATTCACTTCTTATCCTTTGCTGAAAAGTTTAACTTTGCAATCTCTGTATATCAAATAACCAAGGTTATAGATGATGATTGGTATATATATATACTGATTGTCATCGGCTCACCAATGTGTTGTGTCATCGGCTCACCAATGTGTTGAGTCAGCAAACAGTAGTGCATTGTTGCTCATTCAACAAAACATACCGAGTAAATGAAAAAAATTAAATAGAACTACATTTATATTAAAAATTAATTCTTTATTCTCTAGCTTAAAGGGATAGTATATTTAAAATTAAACTTTCATGGTTCAGATAGAGCATACAATTTTAAACAACTTTCTAATTTACTAATATCATCAATTTTTCTTTGTTCTCTTGTTATGTTTATTTGAAAACCAGGAATGTAAGCTTAGAAGCCAGCCCATTTTTGGTTCAGCACCTGGGTAGCGCTTGCTGATTGGTGTCTAATTGAAACCATCCAATCAACAAGCGCTACCTATGTGCTGAAACAAAAATGGGCCTGCTCTTAATATTACTTTCTAGTGGCTAGATTACGAGTTTTGCGGTAAGGTGAAAAATCATTGTTAACAGGTCCTAACGCTGCTTTTTTACGCCCACTGGAATTACGAGTCTTGCAGGTATAGGTGTACCACACACTTGTTTGGCCTTACCGCAAACCGACTTACGTAAAGTTCATAAACCCTTTTTTCTATGGGTCTTCCATAGCGCCGGTATTAAGAGTGTGTCCTGGGAAGCCAAAAAGTGAGCGGTACACCCTATCCGTCAAGATTCCTAACGCAATCTGAAGTCAGTAGTTATGAGTTTTACACTACAACGCTGTAGCATAAAACTCATAACTAAAGTGCTAAAAAGTACACTAACACCTATAAACTACCTATTAACCCCTAAACCCAGGCCCTCCCGCATCGCAAATACTAAAATACATTTTTTAACCCCTAATCTGCCACTCCGGACATTGCTGTCACTAGAATAAACATATTAACCCCTAAACCGCCGCACTCCCACCTCACAAACACTAGTTAAATATTATTAACCCCTAATTTGCCGCCCCTTACATCGCCACCACCTACATTATACTTATTAACCCCTAATATTCCGCTCCGGACATCACCGCAACCTACATTATATTTATTAACCCCTAATCTGCTGCCCCCAACATCGCCGCCACCTACCTACATTTATTAACCTCTAATCTGCCATCCCCAACGTCGCCGCCACTATTCTAAATGTATTAACCCTTTAAACCTAAGTCTAACCCTAACACCCCTTAACTTAAATATAATTTAAATAAATCTAAATAAAACCTACTATTAATAACTAAATAATTCCTATTTAAAACTAAATACTTACCTGTAAAATAAACCCTAAGCTAGCTACAATATAACTAATAGTTACATTGTATCTAGCTCAGGGTTTATTTTTATTTTACAGGCAAGTTTGTATTTATTTTAACTAGGTAGAATAGTTACTAAATAGTTATTAATTATTTAATAACTACCTAGCTAAAATAAATACAAATGTACCTGTAAAATAAAACCTAACCTAAGTTACACTAATACCTAACACTACACTACAATTAAATCAATTCCCTACATTAAATACAATTAAATAAATTAAATTAGCTAAATTACAGAAAATAAAAAACAAATTACACCTAATCTAATAGCCCTATCAAAATGAAAAAAGCCCACCCAAAATAAAAAAAAAACCAAGCCTAAACTAAATTATCAATTGACCTTAAAAGGGACTTTTGCGGGGCATTGCCCCAAAGAAATCAGCTCTTTTACCTGTAAAAAAAATACAAACAAACCCCACAACAGTGAAACCCACCACCCACACAACCAACTCCCCAAATAAAAGCCTAACTCAAATAACCTAAGCTCCCCATTGCCCTGAAAAGGGAATTTGGATGGGCATTGCTCTTAAAAGGGCAGTTAGCTCTATTGCAGGCCCAAAGCCATAACCTAAAAATAAACCCACCCAATACACCCTTAAAAAATCCTAACACTAACCCACGAAGATTCACTTACCGGGAGAAGTCTTCATCCAAGCGGCAAGATGTCCTCAACAAAGCTGGCAGAAGTGGTCCTCCAGACAGGCAGAAGTGGTCCTCCAGAAGGGCAGAAGTCTTCATCCAGACAGCATCTTCTATCTTCATCCTACCGATGTGGAGCAGCTCCATCTTCAAGACATCTGGTGCGGAGCATCCTCTTCATGCGACGTCTTCTTCGGAATGAATATCTCTTTAAGTGACGTCATCCAAGATGGCATCCCTTAGATTCAGATTGGCTGATAGAATTCTATCAGCCAATAGGAATTAAGGTAGAAAAAATCCTATTGGCTGATCCAATCAGCCAATAGGATTGAGCTTGCATTCTATTGGCTGATTGGAACATCCAATACAATGCCAGCTCAATCCTTTTGGCTGATTGCAACAGCCAATAGGATTTTTTCTACCTTAATTCCGATTGGCTGATAGAATTCTATCAGCCAATTGGAATCTAGGGACGCCATCTTGGATGACATCACTTAAAGCGATATTCATTCCCGAAGAAGACGTCGTTTGAAGAGGATGCTCCGCGCCGGATGTCTTGAAGATGGAGCTGCTCCGCGTCGGAAGGATGAAGATAAAAAATGCCGTCTGGATGAAGACTTCTGCCCGTCTGGAGGACCACTTCTGCCCGTCTGGAGGACCACTTCTGCCGGCTTCGTTGAGGACCTCTTGCCGCTTGGATGAGGACTTCTCCCGGTAAGTGAATCTTCGGGAGTTAGTGCTAAGATTTTTTAAGGGTGTATTGGGTGGGTTTATTTTTTAGGTTAGGGCTTTGGGCAGCAATAGAGCTAAATGCCCTTTTAAGGGCAATTCCCATCCAAATGCCCTTTTCAGGGCAATGGCGATCTTAGGTTTTTTTGAGTTAGGTTTTTATTTGGGGGGTTGGTTGTGTGGGTGGTGGGTTTTACTGTTGGTTACAGGTAAAAGAGCTGATTTCTTTGGGGCAATGCCCCGCAAAAGGCCCTTTTAAGGGCTATTGGTAGTTTAGTTTAGGCTAGGGTTTTGTTTTATTTTGGTTGAGCTTTTTTTATTTTGGGTGGGCTTTTTTATTTTGATAGGGCTATTAGATTAGGAGTAATTAGTTTAAAGATTTGTAATTTGTTTTTTATTTTCTGTAATTTAGTGGGGGTTTTTGTGATTTAGCTAATTTAATTTAATTTATTTTATTGTATTTAATGTAGAGAATTGATTTAATTGTAGTCTAGTGTTAGGTGTTATTGTAGCATAGGTTAGGTTTTATTTTACAGGTAAATTTGTATTTGTTTTAGCTAGGTAGTTATTAAATAGTTAATAACTATTTAGTAACTATTCTACCTATTTAAAATAAATACAAACTTGCCTGTAAAATAAAAATAAACCCTGAGCTAGCTACAATGTAACTATTAGTTATATTGTAGCTAGCTTAGGGTTTATTTTATAGGTAAGTATTTAGTTTTAAATAGGAATTATTTAGTTAATGATAGTAATTTTATTTAGATTTATTGAAATTATATTTAAATTAGGGGGTGTTAGGGTTAGGGTAAGACTTAGGGGTTAATACATTTAATATAGTGGCGGCGACATTGGGGGCGGGAGATTAGGGGTTAATAAATATAATGTAGGTATCGGCGATGTTGGGGGCAGCAGATTAGGGGTTAATAAATATAATGTAGGTGTCAGCGATGTCCATAGCGGCAGATTAGGGGTTAATAAATATAATGTAGGTGACGGCGATGTCGTGGGCGGCAGATTAGCGGTTAATAAGTGTAAGATTAGGGGTGTTTAGACTCGGGGTTCATGTTAGGGTGTTAGGTGTAAACATAAAATATGTTTCCCCATAGGAATCAATGGGGCTGCGTTACAGAGTTTTACGCTGCTTTATTGCAGGTGTTAGACTTTTTCTCAGCCGGCACTCCCCATTGATGTCTATGGGGAAATTGTGCACGAACACGTACGACCAGCTCATCGCTATCTTAAGCAGCGCTGGAATTGGAGTGCAGTGTGGAGCTCAATTTTGCTCTACGCTCACTTCTTGCATGCTCTATCACCAGCATTTACGTTATATTTTATTATTGGAATATTTGTTTAACTTAGACAAACATCTGCATTATCGCATATATAGAGGTCTCTCTCTCTCTCTCTCTCTCTCTATATATATATATATATATATATATATATATATATATATATATATATGTATAGATAGATAAATAGATAGATAGATAGATATATTGACATTTTACAATATAACTATTCTTTTAAATAACATTTATTTGGAAATGCACTTAAATGTGAATCAGACTAAGAGGCCCATTTATCAATCTCAAAATGGAGCTTGAGGGACCATGTTTCTGGCGCTGCTCCATAACCCTGTCCACCTGCTCTGAGCAGGCCGTAAGACATCGCCGCAATTCAACCCGATTGAGTATGATCGGGTTGATTGACCCACCTCTGCTGGTGGCCCATTGGTGAGTCTGCAGGGGGCGGTGTTGCACCAGCAGCTCACAGGAGCTGCTGGTGCAATTCAGAATTCAGAGAGCATATTTCTCTCCGCATTCAGCAAGGTATGGCGGACATGATCCGCACTGTCAGATCATGTCCAACAGAACTTTGATAAATAGGCCTCTAAGATATTCTCAGCGCAACAGCATTGTCAATACTCAAGCTTCTCACAGCACCAGTGGGGCTTGTAATCATGTCAGTGATTAAGAAACAGTCTAAACAGATTTTTAAAATGTTCAATTAAGAAAAGTGCTGTGTTGAAAATGCTGTTGCACAGTGAATATTTAAATACACTGTTGAAAATGATATAGCTTTTATAATAAGCCCTTTTTTTAAAAAATTAGATAGCAACATTTTGAATTCTTTAATCCATTTAAGATAACATTAACTAAAAAAATTGATCATGTTAAAATACAGTGTCTTATATTTTCTATCTTGATAGGAATCAGGGAAGATATATGTTTAATATTATATGCATTTAATCTTTCAATTTACATTAAGTTGGATAACAATATATTTATTTTTTTCTCATTTCTTTAGACATGGAACGTGCTTTGGAGGATATCAACGGTTGTTTTCGACAGTTGAGAGGTATTATGGCGGAGGAGGAGTCCCTGGGAGAGACCCAATATCCAGAATCACAGGAACAGGGAATCTCCCAGGGGACATCAGATTTGGAGACTCTCAGCTGTGCTGCCCCTCCTGACCCAGAAGACCCAGCTGCTCTTCACCCTGGTTCCCCTCCTGCACCTGTTGCTCATGCTCCATCAGCTCATGGCCATGCTGATCCTGGCCACAAACTACCTCCCATCAAAGATGAGGAGGCAGTTTGGGAAATGTTACATCTGGCCAGGCAGTACCGGGATTATTGCCATGAGTTGCATGGGGCATTAAGATCATCTGTTGAGCAACAGGGGCAGATATTAGAGAGGGGCATTATAGTAGATAGGGAAATATTAGATATAGAGAGGGAAAGGTTGAGGATAGAATCAGCTGGAATAGATTTAGAGAGGGAAAGATTTGAATATGAATGTGGGCGGGATAGTGCCAGATTAGAATTAGAGAGGGATAGATTTTTTTATGAAAGGCAGAGGGATAGTGATAGACTAAACTTTGATTGGGAAAGATTATAACTAGATAGGGCCATGGAAGCTGAAGAGCAGGCAGAACGCCAGTGTCGGGAGAGGGCAGATGAAGACAACTGGATTTTTAATTGTCAATTGTTTTTAACTTTAGGGAGAAGAGGAACAAGGGAGAGATCACCCCCCCCTCTCACCATCAGCCAAAAAAAACAAATATTAGGCTGTTTTAATTTGCTCATTTTATTGGGGTTTTTAATGTGCTTATTTTATTTTTAATTTGTTGTATTATGTCTGTCCTTATTTAACTTGTTAATTTTAAGTTGTATTTGTTTTATTATGTCTGTCCTTATTTCAGTTGTTAATTTTAAGTTGTATTTGTTTTTATTATGTCTGTCCTTATTTAATTTGTTAATTTTAAGTTTATTTGTTTTTATTATGTCTGTCCTTATTTATTTTGTTAATTTGGATTTGGATTTGTTTTTATTATGTTTGTCATTTATTTTGTTAATTTTTATTTTTATTTTGTTTTATTATGTCTGTCTTTTTTTTTTCAAAAAATATGACAATAAATATTTTTGATTATGAATAAATGTGTTTGTTATTACTTGATTCACATATTACACATGTTACAAATGAATGATGATCAAATTCAATGCAGGTATAACATATTATATAGTCTGATTATTAAAGGTTCAATCTACTCCATAATTATTTTTTTATATATTTTTTTTTTTAATATATAATATTGATGATTTGCATAAACAACTCCATTACAATAAAGGTTACATGAATCAATAATTATAATTTAATGATTCATATTTAACATGTGATAGTCAATTAATTTTAAATTGTGTAAATGTATTCTTTCTCATATTTCATAATTATATGACCTTTTCAAAGAAAAGGAAAGTGAACACCAACAACCAAATTCTTAAATCAAATAGAGATTTTAAAGGGACACTGAACCCAATTTTTTTTCTTGATTCAGATAGAGCATGCAATTTTAAGCAAATTTCTAATATACTCCTATTATCAATTTATGTTTGTTCTATTGCCATGTTTTAAAAATAAAAAATGTTTTTTTAATATTTTTTTGGGTTCATAACTATGAACAGCACTTTTTTTTATTGGTGGATGAATTTATCCACCAATCAACAAGAACAACCCAGGTTGTTCAACAAAAATAGTCTTGCATCTAAACTTACATTCTGGCATTTCAAATAAAGATACCAAACGAAAGAATAAGATTTGATAAAAGGAGTAAATTAGAAATTTCCTTACAATTGAATACTCTATCTGAATCATGTTCAGTGTCCCTTTAATATTATTAACATAAAAAAATATATCTATTAATGTATATATATATATATATATATATATATATATATATTATAAATTAATTTATGAAATTATTTTGTTTTTAAAAAATGTAAATCAATAGTTTAAAAAGAAAATGAAATTTTTTCATTGGCCTGTCAGAATATGGTTATAGAAAAGATAATCAGAGAGGTAAAAACTATATCAATCTAACATTGTTGTTAATGGTAAAAAGGGGAATGTGTAATACAAAGAATTACAGATCTTTTGTTGAAACAAAATCTGGTGTTGAATGTCACTTTAAGCATGGACAGGCCTGTGCTCAAGTACATATTCAAAAATCCTCATTAAATTGGGAAATAAAGACACATACGCCTAGATTTAGAGCTCTGCGCCAAAGGGGTGCGTTAGCTACGCATGTTTTTTTTATGGCTGCACCTTTTAAATACCGCTGGTATTTAGAGTTCACAGAATGGCTGCGTTAGGCTCAAAAATAGGAGCGTATAGCATATTTACCGCAACTTCAACTCTCGATACCAGCGGTGCTTACAGAAGCGGCCAGCTTCAAAAACGTGCTCGTGCACGATTCCCCCATAGAAAACAATAGGGGTGTTTGAGCTGAAAAAAAACCTAACACCTGCAAAAAACCCGCGTTCAGCTCCTAACGCAGCCCCATTGTTTTCTATGGGGAAACACTTCCTATGTCTGCACCTAACACCCTAACATGTACCCCGAGTCTAAACACCCCTAGCCTTACACTTATTAACCCCTAATCTGCCGCTCCCGCTATCGCTGACACCTGCATATTTTTTTAACCCCTAATCTGCCGCTCCGTAAACCGCCGCTACTTACATTATCCCTATGTACCCCTAATCTGCTGCCCCTAACACCGCCGACCCCTATATTATATTTATTAACCCCTAATCTGCCCCCCTCAATGTCGCCTCCACCTGCCTACACTTATTAACCCCTAATCTGCCGAGCGGACCGCACCGCTACAATAATAAAGTTATTAACCCCTAATCCGCCTCACTCCCGCCTCAATAACCCTATAATAAATAGTATTAACCCCTAATCTGCCCTCCCTAACATCGCTGACACCTAACTTCAATTATTAACCCCTAATCTGCCGACCGAATCTCGCCGCTACTGTAATAAATGGATTAACCCCTAAAGCTAAGTCTAACCCTAAAACTAACACCCCCTAAATTAAATATAATTTAAATCTAACTAAATAAATTAACTCTTATTAAATAAATTATTCCTATTTAAAGCTAAATACTTACCTGTAAAATAAACCCTAATATAGCTACAATATAAATTATAATTATATTATAGCTATTTTAAGATTTATATTTATTTTACAGGTAACTTTGTATTTATTTTAACCAGGTACAATAGCTATTAAATAGTTAAGAACTATTTAATAGCTAAAATAGTTAAAATAATTAAAAAATTACCTGTAAAATAAATCCTAACCTAAGTTACAATTAAACCTAACACTACACGATCAATAAATTAATTAAATACCTACAATTATCTACAATTAAACCAAACACTACACTATCAAAAATTAATTAAATACAATATCTACAAATAAATACAATGAAATAAACTAACTAAAGTACAAAAAAATAAAAAAGAACTAAGTTACAAAAAATAAAAAAATATTTACAAACATTAGAAAAATATTACAACAATTTTAAACTAATTACACCTACTCTAAGCCCCCTAATAAAATAACAAAGACCCCCAAAATAAGAAAAATGCCCTACCCTATTCTAAATTAAAAAAGTTCAAAGCTCTTTTACCTTACCAGCCCTGAACAGGGCCCTTTGCGGGGCATGCACCAAAGAATTCAGCTCTTTTGCCTGTAAAAAAAACACAATACCCCCCAACATTACAACCCAACACCCACATACCCCTAATCTAACCCAAACCCCCCTTAAATAAACCTAACACTAAGCCCCTGAAGATCTTCCTACCTTATCTTCACCTCGCCGGGTATCACACCGATCCGTCCTGGCTCCGATGTCTTGATCCAAGCCCAAGGGGGGGGGCTGAAGATGTCCATGATCCGGGTGAAGTCTTCATCCAAGCGGGAGCTGAAGAGGTCCATGATCCGACTGAAGTCTTTATCCAAGCGGGAGCTGAAGAGGTCCATCATCCGGCTGAAGTCTTCTATCAAGCGGCATCTTCAATCTTCTTTCTTCCAGATCCATATTCATCCCACCGACGCGGAACATCCATCTTCACCGACGACTTCCCGACAAATGACGGTTCCTTTAAGGAACGTCATCCAAGATGGCGTCCCTCGAACTCCGATTGGCTGATAGGATTCTATCAGCCAATCGGAATTAAGGTAGGAAAATTCTGATTGGCTGATGGAATCAGCCAATCAGAATCAAGTTCAATCCGATTGGCTGATCCAATCAGACAATCAGATTGAGCTCGCATTCTATTGTCTGTTCCAATCAGCCAATAGAATGTGAGCTCAATCTGATTGGCTGATCGGATCAGCCAATCGGATTGAACTTGATTCTGATTGGCTGATTCCATCAGCCAATCAGAATTTTCCTACCTTAATTCCGATTGGCTGATAGAATACTATCAGCCAATCGGAATTCGAGGGACACCATCTTGGATGACGTCCCTTAAAGGAACCGTCATTCGTCGGGAAGTCGTCGGTGAAGATGGATGTTCCGCGTCGGCGGGATGAACATGGATCCGGAAGAAAGAAGATTGAAGATGCCGCTTGATAGAAGACTTCAGCCGGATCATGGACATCTTCAGCTCCCGCTTGGGCTTGGATCAAGACATCGGAGCCAGGACGGATCGGTGTGATACCCGGCGAGGTGAAGATAAGGTAGGAAGATCTTCAGGGGCTTAGTGTTAGGTTTATTTAAGAGGGGTTTGGGTTAGATTAGGGGCATGTGGGTGGTGGGTTGTAATGTTGGGGGGGGGGTATTGTGTTTTTTTTACAGGCAAAAGAGCTGAATTCTTTGGGGCATGCCCCGCAAAGGGCCCTGTTCAGGGCTGGTAAGGTAAAAGAGCTTTGAACTTTTTTAATTTAGAATAGGGTAGGGCATTTTTTTATTTTGGGTTCTTTGTTATTTTATTAGGGGGCTTAGAGTAGGTGTAATTAGTTTAAAATTGTTGTAATATTTTTCTAATGTTTGTAAATATTTTTTTATTTTTTGTAACTTAGTTCTTTTTTATTTTTTGTACTTTAGTTAGTTTATTTCATTGTATTTATTTGTAGATATTGTATTTAATTAATTTATTGATAGTGTAGTGTTAGGTTTAATTGTAGATAATTTTAGGTATTTTATTTAATTAATTTATTGATCATGTAGTGTTAGGTTTAATTGTAACTTAGGTTAGGATTTCTTTTACAGGTAATTTTGTAATTATTTTAACTATTTTAGCTATTAAATAGTTCTTAACTATTTAATAGCTATTGTACCTGCTTAAAATAAATACAAAGTTACCTGTAAAATAAATATAAATCCTAAAATAGCTATAATATAATTATAATTTATATTGTAGCTATATTAGGGTTTATTTTACAGGTAAGTATTTAGCTTTAAATAGGAATAATTTATTTAATAAGAGTTAATTTATTTAGTTAGATTTAAATTATATTTAACTTAGGGGGGTGTTAGTGTTAGGGTTAGACTTAGCTTTAGGGGTTAATCCATTTATTACAGTAGCGGCGAGATTCGGTCGGCAGATTAGGGGTTAATAATTGAAGTTAGGTGTCGGCGATGTTAGGGAGGGCAGATTAGGGGTTAATACTATTTATTATAGGGTTATTGAGGCGGGAGTGAGGCGGATTAGGGGTTAATAACTTTATTATAGTAGCGGTGTGGTCCGCTCGGCAGATTAGGGGTTAATAAGTGTAGGCAGGTGGAGGCGACGTTGAGGGGGGCAGATTAGGGGTTAATAAATATAATATAGGGGTCGGCGGTGTTAGGGGCAGCAGATTAGGGGTACATAGGGATAATGTAGGTAGCAGCGGTTTACGGAGCGGCAGATTAGGGGTTAATTATTGTAGGTAGCTGGCGGCGACTTTGTGGGGGGCAGGTTAGGGGTTAATAAATATAATATAGGGGCCGGCGGTGTTAGGGGCAGCAGATTAGGGGTACATAAATATAACGTAGGTGGCGGTCGGCAGATTAGGGGTTAAAAAAATGTAATCGAGTGGCGGCCATGTGGGGGGACCTCGGTTTAGGGGTACATAGGTAGTTTATGGGTGTTAGTGTACTTTAGAGCACAGTAGTTAAGAGCTTTATAAACCGGTGTTAGCCCAGAAAGCTCTTAACTACTGACTTTTTTCTGCGGCTGGAGTTTTGTTTTCTAACGCTCACTTCAGCCACGACTCTAAATACCGGCGTTAGAAAAATCCCATTGAAAAGATAGGATACCCAAATGACGTAAGGGGATCTGCGGTATGGAAAAGTCGTGGCTGGAAAGTGAGCGTTAGACCCTTTTCTGACTGACTCCAAAAACCAGAGGGCGGTAAAAACCAGCGTTAGGAGCCTCTAACGCTGGTTTTCACGGCTACCTCCCTACTCTAAATCTAGGCCATAGAAAATACATAACTCACTCATAATCGCACATCAAAGATGAAAAAAATTATCGAAGTGTTAGTTAACACATTTAGACAAATGGTAAAAGCACAGGTACCTTGTCAAGGTTCTTTCAAAAACCTGTGCCCCCCTAAAACTGCCACACAATGTAAGCTCTGAATCCCAAAAAATATGAAGAAATGAAGGGTGCATATGTAAATAAACCTTCTATTTCTAAATATTTATAAGAAAAAAGAGTGCAAAAGAGAGACAGATTGTAAGAAAGAGAGAGAGAGACAGACAAAGACAGACAGGGAGAGAAACACATGTATTCATTTCTAAACCTGTAGTGCATTGCTGCTACTTCAAAAAATGATAGCCAGATAATGTTTTTAATGCTATTTTTTATATATTAGTTTAATGTTACAATGAAACAATAAATAAATGAAGATTTATAAAATGTAGCCTATTGGGATTACTCCTACCACAGCATCAAGAAATCTGATTTGGGGTGAGCTGCTACACCTGCCTAAAATTTGCAGCTTGTTCCTACCAGCACATAAGTGTGCTCATGGAGTATGTGAGTACCCACTTGTATCACTGAAAATATTGTCGGTTATATCTTTAATGGTCTGCACATGTAGTGCTTTTTTTCTTTTTCTGTATCTCTCATTCCATCTCCGGCATCACAGCACTGCCTGAGAGGTGAGCTGCCACACCTATATGAATCTGCAGCCTGCTCCTACCAGCACATTGGTGTGCTTCTGAAGTGTGTGAGTACCCATTTGGCTCTATTATTATTATTGGCTTTTACATCTGATGATACCACACATGAGGCGCCCCTCTATTTCTTTCTATTTTCCATACATATTATATAACTTTTCTTACAGAAAAAAAACAGACCATTTTAGTAATACCCTCTATGGACATTTTTGTTACAGTTTTCTTTTTAACAATTTCTACAAAACTAGTGTAACTAAAGAAAAAAACACCAAATAGATTAATTATGTTGTTCTGATTTTAGGAATACCCCATATGTCTATGTTTCCAAGTAATTTATAGCTAATTTACGGCAAGACTTAAAGTTATGCGCTAAACTGGGTGCGTAAATAAAAGCAAAAAATGAGCTACCATTAGAAGTTACTGAAAAACCTTCTTGTGTTGTGCGATATGGTGGAATAAGCTCCATACCGCACAAAACCGCACAAAACCACACAAAACCCAAGGCTTGACGTGCTTGTGCACGTTTCCCCCTGCGATCGCGGAATGTCGATCGCGTAACTCAATCCCTATTGATGTCTATGGGAAAAAGAAAGTTATGTAAAAACCTAACACCCTAACATAAACCCCTAGTCTAAATACTCCTTACCCGCACCCCCCGACATTGCCAACACAAAAATAAAGCTATTAACCCCTAAACCGCCGTCCCCACATCGCTAACACCTAAATAAACCTATTAACCCCTAAACTGCCGCCCCCGACATCGCCAACACTAAATAAACCGATTAAGCCCTGAACCGTCACCCACCCCCCCCCACATCGCTACTACTATAATAAAACTATTAACCAATAAAACCACCGGCCCCCCACATAACAACACACTAAATTAAACTAGTAACCCCTAAACCTAACTATCCCCTATACTTTAAATTAAATTTACAATACAATATTTTCATGCATTATTTTTAACCCTGTAATCGCCAAGGGCAGAAATAAAATTATGGAGTAAAACAAAAATACACTTTATTAAAATAAAATAAAAACTTTATTAAAATAAAATTTATTAAAAAAATCAAACACTTTATTAAAATAAATTGTACACTTTTATCACTATGGGTGTTCAATTGGACAGAAGAGGAAGGGCCATGACAAGTCATTGATAAGACAATATGCCACTTTTTTGTGCATCACTAGACTGCCTCACTCCTGAGGCATCCAGTGATTGGCCACTGGGCCTGATACCAGCATGCACTGAGATATGCTAGTATCCAGGCTTCATTTTAAAGGGACATGAAACCCAAAAAATGTATTTCATGATTCAGATAGAATTTAAATTTTAAAACAACTTTCCAATTTACTTATATTATTCATTTTGCTTTTTTTAAAAATATTTTATTGAAGAAGCAGCAGTGCACTCCTGGGAGTTAGCTGAAAATATTTGTAAGCCAACATAAATTGGCATAGAAGTACAGCCACCAATCAGCAGCTTGCTCCAAGCTCCTGAGCCTATCTAGATATGCATTTCAACAAATAATACCAAGAGAATGAAGCAAATTAGATAATAGAAGCAAATTGGAAAGTTGATTAAAATGACATGCTCTATCTGATTCATGAAATAAATATTTTGAGTTTCATTCCCCTTTAATTAACTGGCTGTAACAGTGATTGCATACACAGTAACTGTCATTTTTGACTGTGACTGTACTGTTGCTGACTATCCTCACTTGCAGGCTTCCACCAGTAGCATGAGATACAAGATGATCGCAGCGTGTATCTCATGAATGTAGGCACCCACTGATAAACATGGGATCACAGGACACCTGTCCCAGCAATCACTAGCCTGGGAGGTCCTCCATTATGCTATTTCTGCACTGCCTCACTCCTGACAGTAAAGTGAGGCAGACTAACAGCCCAAGACACAGCCGCCATACAGAGTACAGCTCTGGTCCTTAAGGGCAAATGTTAAAGGGTTAATAAATATAAAAACATGATCATAATAAAATTAAATAATGATAATGAAATTTCATACAAAGAAAATAAAAAACATTTATAAAGATGATATATACCTACAATTTAACTGATAACCACCAATACAAATTAAAACATTACTTTTGTATTCCTTAAGTTGAGGAAACACTGCTCATTAACAACTGTTTATGAGGTCCAGGCTGCAGTTATGAAAGAGAAATTTATTGAAAGGGGGCACTGTTAATACATTTTTAATAAGGTGATAGATGAGGTTAGTTATCCGAAAGCAGTCCTAAAATTCCAAATCAGAAAAAAAACACTGGAAGTTGCTACTTAATTAGTGGCTAAGAACTGTTTTATATAGAAGGGCTAAGAATTTAAAAAATAAATTAGCCCATAAAGATTTATGTAGGACTAAGAATAATTCTAAAATTCAAATGAATTTAAGGGGAGAATCCCCAAAAGTATTTTTTTTCCATGCACAGAGAGAAGTACTCTACCAGGAATGAACAACAGCTCAGTAGCTTGTTCATATAGTGTTACCGTCTAGAAGCAGCCTCTTTTAGCCCAATTGTCCTTTTCACAGAGGAGAACTTTCCTGAAGTCTATCAATTTCATCTTGCCTAGTTATCTCATTCCAGCCCTGAAATACCAGGCAATTCTCCTCTGAACAAGGAACATGGCAACCCCAGAAAATGTTTTTGTTTTTTTTTCCATTATATAATATTACAAAACATGTACACTAAAATGAAATAAAAATACTAAATACTTAGAGAACGTAAACAAAACTAGATCATTTCTCCATATATTCAACATGAAACAGCTCATTAATATAATTTACATAATTTAGAGAGAAAAAAAGGAATGACTATCCCTACCACTAAAAAAAAATCCCTAACAAAGTCCCTATACACTACATAAAAAACTAAACCAACACTAATCTTCGCCACACCCACTAATCCCTAAAACAAAAGTATATCTGACCCTAATCCTTCAGCTATCCCTAAATCCCTCTATACTGACCCTTTAAAAAGAAAAGGAGAGGGGAAAAATAATAAGCTAATAACATAACAAAAATACAAAAACAATAACAAAATATTAACAGTGCCCCTAATAATAAATTAATTCTAGTCCTTCAATTTTTAGTCTTCATGAGGCCCTCAGAGTATTCAGTTCCTAGACTTTTCCTGCCAAGGTAAAAATAAAAAAAGAGCACTCCATGGATCAAACTAAGACACCATGCCACATCTATCACATCATGTCTGAATACTAAATTATTCCTAACATCCCACTAGCTTTCCTTAACTCAGCACCCCAACAACCATAACTCTCTTGCCTTAACTTTATCCACTCCACATAAACCATATATTATTATATCAAATGTCACCAACTGCACCCCAGTCATACTCTTAAAGGGACAGTCAAGTCCAAAAAAACTTTCATGATTCAGATAGGGCGTGTTATTTTAAATAACTTTTCAATTTACTTTTATCACTAATTTTGCTTTGTTTTTTTGGTATTCTTAGTTGAAAGCTAAACCTAGGAGGTTCATATACTAATTTCTTAGACCTTGAACGCCGCCTTTAATCTGAAAGCATTTTGACAGTTTTTCACAACTAGAGGGCGTTAGTTCATGTGTTTCATATAGATAACATTGAGCTCATGCATGTGAAGATACCCTGGAGTGAGCACTGATTGGCTAAAATGCAAGTCTGTCAAAAGAACTGAAATAAGGGGGCAGTCTGCAGAGGCTTAGATACAAGGTAATTACAGTGGTAAGAAGTGTATTATTATAACTGTGTTGGTTATGCAAAACTGGGGAATGGGTATTAAAGGGATTATCTATCTTTTTAATCCCTTGAGTGCTAACGACGGCTATGAGCCATCACAGTTTCCCACTCTGGTGCTAACGACGACTCAGAGCGTCGCTAGCACTCTCCCACCTTGAGGGAGATCTGGGGACTCCCACCCACTCCTACCCCAGCGATCGGGCCTGCATAGTGACAGGTATTGCTGGAGCTTCACATTATGCGTGGCAATGTCATGCGCAATGACGTGATGACGTTACCGCTCAACTTTATTTATACTTAACAATGTAAGTATAGGAGCAGGGGCATGCTGCTTAGAAGCCTGTATCTCAGGAATCTAAGCAGCTACAGACCCCCAAGACCCACCACTGGAAAGGTAATCACCTAACCTTTCCAACAGTGTAAGTCTTGGGGATCTGAAAAAAACGAAAAAAGTTAAAAGCATATTTAAAAAAAAAAAAAAAAAAAAACTTAAAAAAGCTTAGCACCCAGGTGGGAAAGTGCTTAGCACTCAAAGGATTAAACAACAAACATTCTAGTGTTGACTGTCCCTTTAATCATTTTCCCAAAGGCTTTCCATACTTCTCTCATATACTCACAACTCAAGAACACATGCACCACACTCTTCACTGCCCTAAAACGGGCTCTCGAACAACATTAAACCTAAGCAAGAAACTACAAGCCACATATCTTACCCTATAACCTGCAACATTATCCTTCCTACTCACGCGCACGCACTAACGTACTTAATTAGCAAAAAAATTTCAATCTCAGTCATATTTTTTCCACCCTTCTATTTCGCAACACACAGTTTTCTTCTGACTCTTCATTTGTGAATTCCCCATAAACAGAAAAATCATTCTCACAATCTTCCTCAAACTATCATAAGGGCAGAAACACACAATTCACATACAACAAAATTGTAATCAACACAGCCTTTGCCACAAGCACGTTGCTTTCCATACTCAGACTTCTCATTGACTAAAAATCTGTCTTCTTTTTTAGTTTCTCACACACTTTATTCCAACTACCATACCCTTCCAAATCATTACACCCAACACTTCAATTGCCTCACTCACTAACTTACACGCATCAACAGTACACCTTCCAATCTAACATCCAACTCCCCCCAGATTTCTTTAAACAGACACTCATCCAAAATGTTCTCACCATATAGGTCACCATAAAACTCTTGCACTATAATCAAAATCCCAATTGCTTCCTGCTCACACTTATCCCACACACAAACCATGCCTTCCTTACCAGCAAAACTTTCTAAAAGAAATATATTGTACACTTTCAATCCTTATCACTAACCTTCAAAAAACCTGCTTCACCAAAAATTTACACACATCCTCCTTCGCTTCTTCCAAACTATCCACCACATATATACCTGAATTACTTAAATCTCTCAAATGCTCCAAACTCACCTGATACCTTTCATACTTCATCATGTCATGCCTTGTGTTCTCTTTTCCATTTTTAATAATAATAAAAAAAAATCTTACATTCACGCTTCATCTACTACCAACACTCAACACATTAAGAAAATCACTCTGTTTCTTACGCATCTATTTATATTTCTGGACAACATGCTCTTTCTCACCTTCATCTTCCAACAGACTCACGTTAAACTTCCACACACCCTTTGCATACACCAAACTCTTTTCTAAACTAAGTTCAATTAAAATATTTACATGGTCCATGATAGGCACCACAACTCTTTGGAAACCCTTGACAGACAACATCCTGGACAAAAATAAAAAAATCAATCATTGACCTTACAGTTTCACTCTCATTAAACATTGTGAAACCTTTACCATGTAACTTACTAAATCTGAAGGCATCCTTTAAACCATAAAAATAAATTAATTAAACTAAGAACTTCCCAGAAACATCAACAGAACTTTCAACTGGACTCTCCTCATCTCCAGCATTAAAAATACAATTAAAATCCCCACAAACTACAGTGAAATTCCTACCAAACAATAACAAACCTAACTTTGAAAAAAATCTCCACCCTCTCATAGACATTAAAAAGCCTAATCACCACCACCCTAAATTCAAAATACACCAAAAGCACCCACCCCTTAACTTTATGTTCTACTCTAACAATTTTAAACCCACCATCTCTAAAAAATCTTAAACAGAATCATATCCCATCCTCCATAAACTTCCCCTTTAACCTTAAAGGGACCATCAAGTCCAAAATAAACTTTCATGATTCAATTAGGGCATGTAATTTTAAATAACTTTCCAATTTACTTTTATCACCAATTTTGCTTTGTTCTCTTGGTATTCTTAGTTAAAAGCTAAACCTAGGAGGTGCAAATGCTAATTTCTTAGACCTTGAAGGCTGACAGTTTTTCACCACTAGAGGGAATTAGTTCATGTGTTTTATATAGATAACATTGGGCTCACGCACGTGAAGTTACCTAGGATTGAGCACTGATTGGCTAAAATGCAAGTCTGTCAAAAGTACTGAAATAAGGGGGCAGTTTGCAGAAGCATAGATACAAGGTAATTACAGAAGTAAAACATGTATTATAACAACTGTTTGGTTATGCAAAACTTGGGAATGGGTAATAAAGGGATTATCTATCATTATAAACAAAAAATTCTTGTGTTGACTGTACCTTTAAGAGCTGCATCGATCTCTAGGTCAGTCTATCTGGGGATGGCGAAGGGGGCTTCAATCTACTCTTTTTTCTTTCTTTCCAACTGTTTTTTCTGCATAAACGTAGGCATCTCTAATAATTTCACTGTCCCGTGCTGATTCCTCCTCCTGCTGCCACTTTAAACAGTAGAAGGTCCTCCTTCCCAGTTTCAGGAACTTCTGTCAGAGAATTTTCAGGTAGCTTCAAAACATTAATAGAAGAGGTCTCACCTTCTACAGCCGATGAAGATGGTATGATAGGGATGGCTGCTTCCTCAGGCTTCCTAACACCTTCCGCCACCTCTCTACAATCTTCTTCCATGTCAGGGCCCCCGGCACCAGGACCCAGGATGAAGAAGGCCCTGACGTTGAAGAAGAATGTGGAGCTGAGGCGACAGAAGAGGCCGACAAAGTTCACCTCCACCACAGAAAAAATGGGCCACCGGTACCAGGAGATGGATGAAGAAGGTTCAATGATGGATCAAGAGGAGCTGGATTTTCGAACAATGAGTACAACTTTTGGGGTTAGAAAGGGCTTTTTTGGGGTGGGTTTTTTATTTTTAAGAATAGACTTTTTAATTTGAACTCTCATTTTTTAACATAGGTTTTCTAGGTGACTTGTATTGTAGAGGATTTTTTTTCTAATTTATTTTATTTGTGAAAGAGCTGAACAATCTTAAGGTCAGGGCCCTACAAAAGGCATTTTAAGGGCTATTGTAATGTATTTTAGTGTTGTTTTTATTCTTGTTTTGTTTGGGTGGCTGGGTTTTTTATCCAATGGAGCATGTAGATTAGCGTTAGGTATACTGGTGTTTTTTTATTTTGGGCATGTGTATGTTTAATGTATGTTTAAAATACTATATATATATATATATATATATATATATATATATATATATATATACACTGTATATATATATATATATACATATATATATATATATATCCAAAGGTTGCAGAGCGTAAAAAAAGCGCTAAGGATTCCTTGTAAAGTAAAACAACTTGTCACTTTTATTCAAATCTTCACATGGAGTAAAAACATAACAGCTTCCAAGGCTGTATAAAGCACTGAAGTTAAAAACATTCACAATGTCTGACGATCAGGACCTCACACAAACATGTTTCATGCGGTTGCGCACTTGGTCACTGCATGTGTGTGGTCCTGTTCATATAGAGCTTTATAGCATAATTCCTTAAAGAAACAGTATCCAAATTTAAGACATTGTGTCAAAACTCCTCTCATTTAAACCTAGGTTTTATTTGAAACCTAAGTTGTTTTTGGAAACAATATATACATTATACATAACTGTGTACATTTATTAATATTAAAGTACAGTTAAACATATTTATTTAGTTGTCTACATATTATATCTAATATGTTTAGGACATATTTTTTTTTTTTTTTTTTTTTTTTTATATTTTTGTTATTTGTAAACATTAGAATTGGCTCTGTGTCCATTAAAATATAAGGAAATTCAGTTTCTTAAATAATGATCTTATATTTTAATTTACAAATAAATCTAGGTCTCTTCTCATGTTAAGGCCTAAGGGATTACTAGTTTGCAATTTAAAAATCAAAAAAACTTTGCGCTTGTTTAGCTTATCTTCTCTATCCCCCCTCTTTTCCATTTAGGGACATGATCTATGCCCTGGATATTTAATAGGGAGGCATCAGCATTAAGATGGATTTTAAAGTGTCTGGATACCGGCGTATCCGATTCCTCATCCTCAATAGATCTTAAATGTTAGAGAAATCTGTCTTTGATACTACGTTTCGTTTCGCCTACATATTGAATATTACACATTTGACATGTGAGTAGGTACACTACATGTGTTGTTGAACAGTTTATGTAATAATTAATATTATGTTTTTGTTTTGTAGTGTGTGAGATAAAATGATCTCCTTCAACTACGTGATGACAGGTTTTACAGATGTTTCTTCTGCACTTGAAGAAACCTTTTCTTCCTTTTAGCTAGCATTTGTTAGTTTTAGTTGGGAGATCTGAAGGAGAAAGATAATTGGATAGAGTTTTTCCTCTTTTGGATACAATATCTATTCCTTTGCTGATTATCACTTTTAGCGTGGGGTCTGAGTACAGAATAGGAATCGTTTCTTTTTACAATTTTTTTAATGTTATTAAAATCTTTGCTATAGGTGGTAATGAATCTAAGTTTATCTTTGTCTTTGGATTCAGACTTTTTTGTCCTGTAATTAAGTAATTCTTCCCTAGTCTTATTCTGTACCTCTTGTTTTGCCTTATTTAATGTATACTCTTTATATCCTCTCTTCTTTAATCTGTTAGTTAGAATTTCACATTGTCTTGTGAAATCTTCATCATTAGAGCAGTTTCTTCTTGCTCTGATGAACTCCCCTTTAGGGATACCTTTGAGGACATGCTTTGGATGACATGAGTCATACTGTAATGTGGTGTTACCAGCTGTAGGCTTTCTATAAAGTGTTGTTATTATGACTTCCCTTTCCTGATCTGCTTTTAATTCCAAATCCAAAAAATTGATGGACTTTGCGTTATGTTCTCCCACAAATTTTAAACCACATTGGTTCTGATTTAGATAATTACAGAAACCTTCTGCTTCAGACGTATCTCCTTCAAAAATAAAGAGCAGGTCGTCTATGTACCTGAAAAAATGCACCACATTTTCCCTGCAGGGGTTTCTGTCTCCAAAGACGTGGAACAGCTCCCACCAACCCATGAAGAGGTTGGCTTAAGAGGGGGCAAATTTTGCCCCCATGGCTGTTCCACGTCTTTGGAGAAAGAACTCCCCCCAAACATAAAAAGTTATGGGTAAGGAGGTATTCAATGGCATTTAGCAAAAAATGTTTTGGTTGCTGATTCATAATCACTATAGTGATTCAAGAAAAATTCTATCGCTGTCAGGCCTAGATTATGCTGTATGCATGTATTTAATGAGGATACATCCACTACCAGAAATGTATAATTAGCTTTCCATTTGATGTTATTCAATTTGTTTAATAAGGCTGTACTGTCCTGTATATGACTCAAAAGACCCTTTACTAATGGTTGTAGAAATACATCTATGAGGTCTGATAGGGGCTCATTCAGAGAGTTAATCCCTGCAATGATAGGGTGCCCAGGTGGATTTACTGGGTCCTTATGTAATTTAGGAAAATAATGGAATACAGGTATAACAGAATTAGGAGGTGTGAGTGCTTCTGCTGTGGAAGGAGTAATAATATTATCCAATTTAGCCTTTTGGACTATTCTCATCAACTCCTTTCTATTTTCCTTCATAGGATTTTTTGCCAGTTTTGAATAGACTTCTTTCTCAGATAATTGCCTTTTTGCCTCACTAAGGTAATCCTGAATGTTTAAAATGACCACGTTTCCTCCCTTATTGGAAGGACAGATCATGATGTTTTCATTATCTTTTAATGTTTTAAGAGCCTCTCTCTCTTTGTTAGATAAATTACTATATTGTTTCTTTCTTTTCTCAAGATTTTTATCATTTAAGATTCGTAATTTGTCCTCTACTGTGTTTTGAAAAATGTCTAACACTTTTGGTCTATTGTGCACAGGATAAAATGTACTTTTCTTATTTAAATGTGAAAATTGTATGTCTTTCTCTTTTATTTTATCTATAGTTCCATTACTACTTTCCTCTGCTAGATCTTGCAAATCTCTTATAGCACAAAGATCAGTAAACATTAGTGTTTTATCAGTAGTTAATGCAGTGTTAGTAACATAATTAGGCCTAGATTTGGAGTTTGGCGTTAGCCGTGAAAACCAGCGTTAGAGGCTCCTAACGCTGGTTTTGGCCGCCCGCTGGTATTTGGAGTCAGTGATTAAAGGGTCTAACGCTCACTTTTCAGCCGCGACTTTTCCATACCGCAGATCCCCTTACGTCAATTGCGTATCCTATCTTTTCAATGGGATCTTCCTAACGCCGGTATTTAGAGTCGTTTCTGAAGTGAGCGTTAGAGCTCTAACGACAAAACTCCAGCCGCAGGAAAATAGCAGTAGTTAAGAGCTTTCTGGGCTAACGCCGGTTCATAAAGCTCTTAACTACTGTACCCTAAAGTACACTAACACCCATAAACTACCTATGTACCCCAAAACCGAGCTCCCCCCACATCGCCGCCACTCGATTAAAATTTTTTAACCCCTAATCTGCCGACCGCCACCTACGTTATACTTATGTACCCCTAATCTGCTGCCCCTAACAACGCCGACCCCTGTATTACATTTATTAACCCCTAACCTGCCCCCCACAACGTCGCCGCCAGCTACTTAAAATAATTAACCCCCAATCTTCCGACCGCAAAGCGCCGCCACCTACGTTATCCCTATGTACCCCTAATCTGCTGCCCCTAACACCGCCGACCCCTATATTATATTTATTAACCCCTAATCTGCCCCCTCAACGTCGCCGACACCTGCCTACACTTATTAACCCCTAATCTGCCGAGCGGACCTGAGAGCTACTATAATAAAGTTATTAAACCCTAATCCGCCTCACTAACCCTATCATAAATAGTATTAACCCCTAATCTGCCCTCCCTAACATCGCCGACACCTAACTTCAATTATTAACCCCTAATCTGACGAGCGGAGCTCACCGCTTCTATAATAAATGGATTAACCCCTAAAGCTAAGTCTAACCCTAACACTAACACCCCCCTAAGTTAAATATAATTTAAATCTAACGAAATAAATTAACTCTTATTAAATAAATTATTCCTATTTAAAGCTAAATACTTACCTGTAAAATAAATCCTAATATAGCTACAATATAAATTATAATTATATTATAGCTATTTTAGGATTTATATTTATTTTACAGGTAACTTTGTATTTATTTTAACCAGGTACAATAGCTATTTAATAGTTACCTAGTTAAAATAATAACAAATTTACCTGTAAAATAAATCCTAACCTAAGATATAATTAAACCTAACACTACCCTATCAATAAATTAATTAAATAAACTACCTACAATTACCTACAATTAACCTAACACTACACTATCAATAAATTAATTAAATACAATTGCTACAAATAAATACAATTACATAAACTAGCTAAAGTACAAAAAATAAAAAAGAACTAAGTTACAAAAAATAAAAAAATATTTACAAACATAAGAAAAATATTACAACAATTTTAAACTAATTACACCTACTCTAAGCCCCCTAATAAAATAACAAAGCCCCCCAAAATAAAAAATTCCCTACCCTATTCTAAATTAAAAAAGGTAAAAGCTCTTTTACCTTACCAGCCCTGAACAGGGCCCTTTGCGGGGCATGCCCCAAGAATTTCAGCTCTTTTGCCTGTAAAAAAAAAACATACAATACCCCCCCCCCAACATTACAACCCACCACCCACATACCCCTAATCTAACCCAAACCCCCCTTAAATAAACCTAACACTAAGCCCCTGAAGATCTTCCTACCTTGTCTTCACCATCCAGGTTCACCGATCCGTCCTGAAGAGCTCCTCCGATGTCCTGATCCAAGCCCAAGCGGGGGGCTGAAGAGGTCCATGATCCGGTCAAAGTCTTCATCCAAGCGGAGCAGAAGAGGATCTTCCATCCGATTGAAGTCTTCATCCAAGCAGCATCCATCCGGAGCGAAGCGGCAGGATCCTGAAGACCTCCAGCGCGGAACATCCATCCGGCCCGACCACTGAACGACGAATGACTGTTCCTTTAAGGGACGTCATCCAAGATGGCGTCCCTCAAATTCCGATTGGCTGATAGGATTCTATCAGCCAATCGGAATTAAGGTAGGAATTTTCTGATTGGCTGATGGAATCAGCCAATCAGAATCAAGTTCAATCCGATTGGCTGATCCGATCAGCCAATCAGATTGAGCTCGCATTCTATTGGCTGATCGGAACAGCCAATAGAATGCAAGCTCAATCTGATTGGCTGATTGGATCAGCCAATCGGATTGAACTTGATTCTGATTGGCTGATTCCATCAGCCAATCAGAAAATTCCTACCTTAATTCCGATTGGCTGATAGAATCCTATCAGCCAATCGGAATTCGAGGGACGCCATCTTGGATGACGTCCCTTAAAGGAACAGTCATTCGTCGTTCAGTCGTCGGGCCGGATGGATGTTCCGCGCTGGAGGTCTTCAGGATCCTGCCGCTTCGCTCCGGATGGATGCTGCTTGGATGAAGACTTCAATCGGATGGAAGATCCTCTTCTGCTCCGCTTGGATGAAGACTTTGACCGGATCATGGACCTCTTCAGCCCCCCGCTTGGGCTTGGATCAGGACATCGGAGGAGCTCTTCAGGACGGATCGGTGAACCTGGATGGTGAAGACAAGGTAGGAAGATCTTCAGGGGCTTAGTGTCAGGTTTATTTAAGGGGGGTTTGGGTTAGATTAGGGGTATGTGGGTGGTGGGTTGTAATGTTGGGGGGGGGTATTGTATGTTTTTTTTTACAGGCAAAAGAGCTGAAATTCTTGGGGCATGCCCCGCAAAGGGCCCTGTTCAGGGCTGGTAAGGTAAAAGAGCTTTTACCTTTTTTAATTTAGAATAGGGTAGGGAATTTTTTATTTTGGGGGGCTTTGTTATTTTATTAGGGGGCTTAGAGTAGGTGTAATTAGTTTAAAATTGTTGTAATATTTTTCTTATGTTTGTAAATATTTTTTTATTTTTTGTAACTTAGTTCTTTTTTATTTTTTGTACTTTAGCTAGTTTATGTAATTGTATTTATTTGTAGCAATTGTGTTTAATTAATTTATTGATAGTGTAGTGTTAGGTTAATTGTAGGTAATTGTAGGTAGTTTATTTAATTAATTTATTGATAGGGTAGTGTTAGGTTTAATTATATCTTAGGTTAGGATTTATTTTACAGGTAAATTTGTTATTATTTTAACTAGGTAACTATTAAATAGCTATTGTACCTGGTTAAAATAATTACCAAGTTGCCTGTAAAATAAATATAAATCCTAAAATAGCTATAATATAATTATAATTTATATTGTAGCTATATTAGGATTTATTTTACAGGTAAGTATTTAGCTTTAAATAGGAATAATTTATTTAATAAGAGTTAATTTATTTCGTTAGATTTAAATTATATTTAACTTAGGGGGGTGTTAGTGTTAGGGTTAGACTTAGCTTTAGGGGTTAATCCATTTATTATAGTAGCGGTGAGCTCCGCTCGTCAGATTAGGGGTTAATAATTGAAGTTAGGTGTCGGCGATGTTAGGGAGGGCAGATTAGGGGTTAATACTATTTATGATAGGGTTAGTGAGGCGGATTAGGGGTTAATAACTTTATTATAGTAGCGCTCAGGTCCGCTCGGCAGATTAGGGGTTAATAAGTGTAGGCAGGTGTCGGCGACGTTGTGGGGGGCAGATTAGGGGTTAATAAATATAATATAGGGGTCGGCGATGTTAGGGCAGCAGATTAGGGGTACATAGGGATAACGTAGGTTGCGGCGGTTTACGGAGCGGCAGATTAGGGGTTAAAAATAATATGCAGGGGTCAGCGATAGCGGGGGCGGCAGATTAGGGGTTAATAAGTGTAAGGGTAGGGGTGTTTAGACTCGGGGTACATGTTAGAGTGTTAGGTGCAGACGTAGGAAGTGTTTCCCCATAGGAAACAATGGGGCTGCGTTAGGAGCTGAACGCTGCTTTTTTGCAGGTGTTAGTTTTTTTTTTCAGCTCAAACAGCCCCATTGTTTTCTATGGGGGAATCGTGCATGAGCACGTTTTTGAGGCTGGCCGCGTCCGTAAGCAACTCTGGTATCGAGAGTTGCATTTGCGGTAAAAATGCTCTACGCTCCTTTTTTGGAGCCTAACGCAGCATTTGTTTGAACTTTCGATACCAGAGTTAAATTTATGGTGCGGCCAGAAAAAAGCCCGCGGAGCGTTAAAAGCCCTTCTACCGCCGAACTCCAAATCTAGGCCTTAGTTTCTCCCTGTGCCAAGTGCTCCTTCATACCAAAAAAATGTTTTTGTAATCTCAGTTTCCGTACGAATTTATTAACGTCCAGTACTGTTTCAAAAAGATTGAAATGAGCAGTTGGCACAAAGTTGAGACCTTTAGACAGTAATTTGATTTGTGTGGCACTCAGAGTTATTTTTGACAAATTGCATACACTCTTATCTTCATTTTTTTCTGTTTGTTCTGTCCTTGTGATCTTGTTATATATTTCTTCTGCTGATTCTTCCTTTTTTGTTGCTGATTGTAGTTTCTTTTGTTGCCTTCTCCCCTTGCCCCTTCTGCCTCTGTGTGTTTTTTTGTTTTTTTCTGGATAAGTCTAGGGATCCTCGTTTTTTGACTCTTTATAATTTCTTGGTGAAACTTCCTCTTCTTCTGGTATTTGTAGGACAGCTGGTGTATCATCCTCTCTTATGATCTCATTATCAGATGAATCAATTTCATACTCAGTGTCTGAGAATGTCACCGTTTTTTCAGCCTTAGATGTTTTCTTCTGTAATTTTCTTTGAAATCTTGATCTTATTTTGGATATTCTTCATGTGTCCATCTATACACCTGTTTTATGTCATAATCTCTTTTATCTCTTGTCATTTTTTTTTATTTAAATTGCCATATTTCTTGTCTGAAGTTTTGCATAGTCAGTTGAAATTGTTTGTCATATTCCTTAAAATCTTTGTGCATTTGAAAATCTTTCAATTTATTTTGCACCTCTTTCATTTCTTGTAAGATGTTTTCCCTCTGTTTTCTTTTTTGTTCCATAAGCAAATCCATTAACGCAAAGGAACATGCATCTAAAATGGCATTCCATCTAGAAATAAATTCCCCATCATAAACTGCAAACGATGGAAATTTTCTGATGCGTTGTCCTCTTGGTATTCGCTTATCACATTTATACAGAGTAAAAGATTTTATGTCTAAATCTAGTTTAATGTCTCTTTTCCTTAGGGCATCAATTTAAAAAAAAAAAAAGACTGTCAATTGTGTGTATTATTTCATTGTAGGGCTCAGAATCATCATCATTAAAATCCCTTAGAACATAACATTCTTCTCTTGCATTATCCATGTTTATTCAGAGAGTTTATATGCTTAGGTTTAAGTAAAGGAGTATATCTTATTATGTTTTATCAGAGCTTATGTTGTACTCCGTTTTTTTTTAAAAAAGGGTAAAATTTTCTTTAATCCCTTATTCTTATTTGTATTTCACTCCCACCTCTTTTTTCAGCCGTTATATTTGTAGAAAATAGTTGTGACTGTCCCTTTAAATGTATTTTTATACTCAATTATACTCAATTAGCGTGTATATTTTGTATTAAATATTCATGCTTTGTTCAATAAGGGGCTCCCTAGGCAGCTAATACACAATTTACGTTAATGGATTTGCTTATGGAACAAAAAAGAAAACAGAGGGAAAAATCTTACAAGAAATGAAAGAGGTGCAAAATAAATTGAAAGATTTTCAAATGCACAAAAATTTTAAGGAATATGACAAACAATTTCAACTGACTATGCAAAACTTCAGACAAGAAATATGGCAATTTAAATTAAAAAAAATGACAAGAGATAAAAGAGATTATGACATGAAACAGGTGTATAGATGGACACGGGAAGAATATCCAAAAATAAGATCAAGATTTCAAAGGAAATTACAGAAGAAAACATCTAAGGCTGAAAAAACGGTGACATTCTCAGACACTGAGTATGAAATTTATTCATCTGATAATGAGATCATAAGAGAGGATGATACACCAGCTGTCCTACAAATACCAGAAGAAGAGGAAGTTTCACCAAGAAATTATAGAGTCAAAAAACGAGGATCCCCAGACTTATCCAGAAAAAACAAAAAAACACACAGAGGCAGAAGGGGCAAGGGGGGAAACCAACAAAAGAAACTACAATCAACAACAAAAAAGGAAGAATCAGCAGAAGAAATATATAACAAGATCACAAGGACAGAACAAACAGAAATTAATGATGATAAGAGTGTATGCAATTTGTCAAAAATAATTCTGAGTGCCACACAAATCAAATTACTGTCTAAAGGTCTCAACTTTGTGCCAACTGCTCATTTCAATCCTTTTGAAACAGTACTGGACGTTAATAAATTCGTCCGGAAACTGACATTACAAAAACATTTTTTTGGTATGGAGGATCACTTGGCACAGGGAGAAACTAATTATGTTACTAACACTGCATAAACTACTGATAAAACACTAATGTTTACTGATCTTTGTGCTATAAGAGATTTGCAAGATCTAGCAGAGGAAAGTAGTAATGAAACTATAGATAAAATAAAAGAGAAAGACATACAATTTTCACATTTAAAAAAGAAAAGTACATTTTATCCTGTGCACAATAGACCAAAAGTGTTAGACATTTTTCAGAAGACAGTAGAGGACAAATTACGAATCTTAAATGATAAAAATCTTGAGAAAAGAAAGAAACAATATAGTAATTTATCTAGCGATGAAAGAGCCTAGTGTAAGTCAACCAGAAGCAGAACATCTCTTTAAAATGGTGAGACATAAAGAGTCTGGGACGCTATACAACAATTACATCCTCTTGGTCCCCTATGACACTAACCTGAGCCTGGATAAGTTTTTAGCTCCTGCCGGAAAGCCTCCAACATTTTGGGTGTCTATGGACATCACTGCACCACAACCAACCACAGCTCCCTTGAATGCTCATGTGACATGGCATTGCTCGTTCCATTGCCGGTTGGGACTCAGCCACTGCTGATGCTACTTCAGAGTGCTTCGAGTTTCCGGACCATCGTGCGACCCAAGAGCTGGTTCTGTCTAGGTGTGGGCTAGATTAGAGGTCTTCAGCTATGTTTGGTATGAGACTGGACTTATGCAGGACTGACACGCTTTTGCCCTAATTCCTCTTCCTCATACTACTCCTGTATGGACAAGCTTGGGACACTTGTTCTAGCAACGCATGCCTGTTGCCACTATAACTGCTTAATTCACTTAAAACTTCCTGAGTGCAACACATCAGTTCTAACATATACCTTGCTCGTTTTGGATTCTGAAAGTCCAGAGAATACAGCTCTTTCAGCTTTAAAATTTGTTCAAACTATAGGAGACAGAAGGGGTATGGCGTAGTGTATATACTTTTATTTATAGCATAGCATATTTTCCCAAGCAAAATGTTCGACTTGATGACTATGGTAGTAACCATATGAATTATATATCTCGCTGCCTCTAAAACTTTGGCATTGGACAGTTTGTATGCACTTTGCCTATTCCTACCCACTACTCATATGTGCTACTTATACCTCTTAATAGGACTGACATTAAACTGAGTACTGCAATAGAGTTCTATTATTTTTTTATTTTTATTTTTTTATTATTATTATTATTATTTTTTTTTTTAATGCGGTTATGTCAAGACATTGTGGTTTATTTATGATTATCATTTACACTCCAGTCTTTGCCACGTGTCCAAATTAACACTTTACATACTGGGAATGCTATTCAGGGATATAATAGAAGTAGGAGTACGTTGGTAACAGTGTATGTGACTTGTCAGCCCCAATATTTATATAGTTTCTGTTATATTTTTTGTCCCTGCCTGCCTTGTGTACATGCAGCTTTGTCTGAGATTAATTACTGAAGCTTTGAAATTTCTGCCTTACTGATATGGGTCATATACATTCTGTTCGATTACATTGTGAATCCCTATTATATGCATGTAAAAAAATGACCCCATTGCTGGACATAGTAGCATACTTACTTACAATGATGTCTGGTATATAATAAGGAGGTCCTATGCAATGAGTTTCTTTACTTGTACTACATAGCTTATGCCCCCATAGTTTGTAATAGGCTGGGTATCAATAAACTACCATGGATTGAAATGCTTATGTTCCCACCTTTTATAGTTTCTAATACCATAACCCCATTGCTTGGAAACATTGGCATACTTACTTATGATTATGGCTAGTACATGAATAGTGGGTACTAAGCAATGAGCTTCTCTATCTGTACTTCACTAGGGATGCCCACATAGTCTGTAATGGGCTAGGCAATACCTTACTAATACAACTTGAAACACTTGGGCTTCCACCTTCTTATAGTTTAATTTACCACGAGATGTCTGTGTCTGTCTTATTATTTTGCAATGTATTAGATATATGGAGCACGCAGGAAGTATCATACCAGGGTTGCCTATTAAGCCTCCTTTATATTCTGCTGTATACTAAAAATGCGATTAACTAAATATAAAATCCTTTTTATATTTTGAAACAATGTTATGCAAAGTCTAGTATTGTGTTTTCATGCCTGATTTATACAGAAATACCAGGCTATGGGGATTTAGACACAGCAAACCGCCATATCTTACTGCTTATTTCTCTCATTAAAAGGGGAGTGGGTTAGCAGTTATGGACTCTGCTGATGTATGCTGCACCGCTAGGAGCAACCACTCTCCTCTGGAAAAGGAACAATTAAGCAGTGTCTTTTGACTCACCATATATAGACTGGACTTTATTCATCAGATAGTATAGTATTGTTTGTGTACTACATTATAAGTATTGAGTTTGGGGTTTGTGTACATAAATGGTAATATGCATGTTTTGCTGGCTCATACGCTCCCTTAAATGCAGAGGTGTCTGAGCTCTATAGCTCCCATCCTTGATATTACTCTGGTCTCCTATGGCACGGATATTTCTCTGTCTACTAGGGATGTTCCTTTCCTTACATGAAGTTTATGTATTCCCTATATATTTAGTTAGATAAACATTTGCGGTTGCATACTCGATTCTATGGCTCACCTACATTAAATGTTCATGACCTCAGACATTAGACCACATTTTATAAGTTTTGCTGTCTGGGAAACAGAGCCTGAGTATTCTCAGACTTCACTCCTTAAATTAGTTAGTCATTATACTCCCATTGTTCTATATAGTACAGAAACCTTATAACAACCTAGTAGGCAAGCTAGAAAGACATATTTCCTGGTATATACATGTATACCACTAGTGTTTGTCCGTTAACACTTAGTATCATGTAGTTGGCATATCCCATATTATTTATTGCTCTTGCTTTCTTACATATAGCCCAGGGTATCATGCGGTTAACCCTATAGTAAAACATTGAGCTAATATTGGCGCATTGTTAGCGGGTTATCTGACAACAACTTGTTGGCGTATCATTACTAATAATAGATGCTCATGTAGGCATTGCTACATTATTGCGATAATATAAAGTTAATACTTAAGCCCTTAGTAGGGCCAAGAGGGATTTATCTTTTTTGAGTGGGGATAACCCTTCAATATATATTACACACTAGGGGAATTATTTTTGCAAACTAAAACTACTACATTTCACTCTCCTATTATATCCATATTTTGTATATCACGTGCCCTTATAGGTTTGTATAGGTCCAAAGGTGGCCATTTATATTAGTGAGGATCCTTTTCAGTTTCTCACTCTATTTCTAAGGCACAAGAGTGACTCGAGTCAGTTTAAGAGATGTTGTATTAATACATAATATTTAGCTAAGATGTATTGTATTACATGTCAATATATATGCATGACTTATTTTTCTGATATTATCTTAGACACTTCGAGAATGGGAGTTGACTAGTATTCTTGGCAGAGTCAATGTTTACAGGAGTTTAAGGCTTTTCAATATGGTTTTATGTTTTTTGTTTGTTTGTTTTTTTCCCCTTTTATACTTACCACTTATTCCTCAGTAAGCTCATATAGCAACCCCTTGCTGCCCTTAACTCATCTATTGTTGCCAAATTAGAGGTCTCTCCTAGATTAGCTTAGCCTACTGGAACTTAAAGAATATACTTCAAGTAATCCTAACACATTACCCTTCTCAGACGTGGCCTGATTCCAGTAACTACCTTAGAGGTCCCCATTGCATTCCTCCTGTCGCCCTTTCATATGGCCCCGCCCCGCCACACTCTTCCATATTTGAATAGCGGTGCTTACCCGCTGAATTTTCTCCCCCCCTCATATTTTTCCACTAGACTACAATTGCTTTGCCTGGTCCAAAAGTGACCGTTTGTGTTATTTGAGGAAATAAGTGAAGAATATAATAAAAAATAGAGGTTCCTAATATATACCTAGCACAATACTATGTTGTTATTTCGTGTATAAGAATAACTATTGTAAATTTGACACTGTTGTTGTTTTTGTTGTGAGGTATTCCATACTTTTTGTATTTACCAGCATAACCTCAATAAAAAAATTATAAGAAAAAAAAAAACATTAAAAGATAATGAAAACATCATGATCCGTCCTTCCGATAAGGGAGAAAACGTGGTCATTTTAAACATTGAAGATTAACTTAGTGAGGCAAAAAGGCAATTATCTGACAAAGAAGTCTATTCAAAACTGGCAAATAATCCTATGAGGGCATATAGAAAGGAGTTGATGAGAATAGTCCAAAAAGCTAAATTGGATAATAGTATTACTCCTTCCACAGCAGAAGCACTCACACCTTCTAATTCTGTTATACCTGTATTCCATTATTTTCCTAAATTACATAAGGACCCAGTAAATCCACCTGGGCACCCTATCATTGCAGGGATTAACTCTCTGAATGAGCCCTTATCAGACCTCATAGATGTATTTCTACAACCATTAGTAAAGGGTCTTTTGAGTCAAATACAGGACAGTACAGCCTTATTAAACAAATTGAATAACATCAAATGGAAAGCTAATTATACATTTCTGGTAGTGGATGTATCCTCATTATATACATGCATACAGCATAATCTAGGCCTGACAGCGATAGAATTTTTCTTGAATCACTATAGTGATTATGAATCAGCAACCAAAACATTTTTGCTAAATGCCATTGAATATCTCCTTACCCATAACTTTTTTATGTTTTGGGGGGAGTTCTTTCTCCAAAGACGTGGAACAGCCATGGGGGCAAAATTTGCCCCCTCTTAAGCCAACCTCTTCATGAGTTGGTGGGAGCTGTTCCATGACTTTGGAGAAAGAAACCCCTACAGGGAAAATGTGGTGCATTTTTTCAGGTACATAGACGACCTGCTCTTTATTTTTGAAGGAGATACGTCTGAAGCAGAAGGTTTCTGTAATTATCTGAATCAGAACCAATGTGGTTTAAATTTGTGGGAGAACATAACGCAAAGCCCATCAATTTTTTGGATTTGGAATTAAAAGCAGATCAGGAAAGGGAAGTCATAATAACAACACTTTATAGAAAGCCTACAGCTGGTAACACCACATTACAGTATGACTCATGTCATCCAAAGCATGTCCTCAAAGGTATCCCTAAAGGGGAGTTCATCAGAGCAAGAAGAAACTGCTCTAATGATGAAGATTTCACAAGACAATGTGAAATTATAACTAACAGATTAAAGCAGAGAGGATATAAAGAGTATACATTAAATAAGGCAAAACAAGAGGTACAGAATAAGACTAGGGAAGAATTACTTAATTACAGGACAAAAAAGTCTGAATCCAAAGACAAAGATAAACTTAGATTAATTACCACCTATAGCAAAGATTTTAATAACATTAAAAAAATTGTAAAAGAAACTATTCCTATTCTGTACTCAGACCCCACGCTAAAAGTGATAATCAGCAAAGGAATAGATATTGTATCCAAAAGAGGAAAAACTCTATCCAATTATCTTTCTCCTTCAGATCTCCCAACTAAAACTAACAAATGCTGGCTAAAAGGAAGAAAAGGTTTTTTCAAGTGCAGAAAAAACATCTGTAAAACCTGTCATCACGTAGTTGAAGGAGATCATTTTATCTCACACACTACAAAACAAAAACATAATATTAATTATTACATAAACTGTTCAACAACACATGTAGTGTACCTACTCACATGTCAAGTGTGTAATATTCAATATGTAGGCGAAACGAAACGTAGTATCAAAGACAGATTTCTCCAACATTTAAGATCTATTGAGGATGAGGAATCGGATACGCCGGTATCCAGACACTTTAAAATCCATCATAATGCTGATGCCTCCCTATTAAATATCCAGGGCATAGATCATGTCCCTATATGGAAAAGAGGGGTGGATAGAGAAGATAAGCTAAACAAGTGCAAAGTTTTTTGGATTTTTAAATTGCAAACTAGCAATCCCTTAGGCCTTAACATGAGAAGAGACCTAGATTTATTTGTAAATTAAAATATAAGATCATTATTTAAGAAACTGAATTTCCTTATATTTTAATGGGCACAGAGCCAATTCTAATGTTTACAAATAACAAAAATATAAAAAATAAAAAAAAATAATATGTCCTAAACATATTAGATATAATATGTAGACAACTAAATAAATATGTTTAACTGTACTTTAATATTAATAAATGTACACAGTTATGTATAATGTATATATTGTTTCCAAAAACAACCTAGGTTTCAAACAAAACTTAGGTTTAAATGAGAGGAGTTTTGACACAATGTCTTAAATTTGGATACTGTTTCTTTAAGGAATTATGCTATAAAGCTCTATACGAACAGGACCACACACATGCAGTGACCAAGTGCACAACCGCACGAAACATGTCTGCGTGAGGTCCTGATCGTCAGACATTGTGAATGTTTTTAACTTCAGTGCTTTATACAGTCTTGGAAGCTGTTATGTTTTTACTCCGTGTGAAGATTTGAATAAAAGTGACAAGTTGTTTTACTTTACAAGGAGTCCTTAGCGCTTTTTTACGCTCTGCAACCTTTTGATATCTATACCATATTGACCTGGCGTACAGAACGGGTTTTGAGCATTCACAGCTGCAGGTCTCCACTTGTCTGCACTCCTCCCACTCTCTTCAGTGTGCCGCAACTCTATGGACTAACAGGTACTGTTTACTTGCTTCTACTGCGGGGTCCCGTTGTGCGCTTATACACAGATTGTTTGCACATATATATATATATATATATATATATATATATATATATACAGTGCATATATATATATATATGCATATATATATATATATATATATATATACACTGTATATATATATATATATATATATATATATATAAAGTTCAGTGTGGAAACGGCACACTCCAATCAAGCAACCACCTGGTGCACTGCCCCCTTTATCCCAAGGCCCAGAGGCAGATGCCTCAGGAGGGGGAGGGGCCACAAAAAGAAAGAACCAACAGAAAAAGATAAAACAATAGTATATAATTTAAGTTCACGCCCCTTAACTACTGACGAACTTGAGGTGCTCAATAGAGGCTTATCTTTGGTGCCCACCCCCAAGTGTGACCTATTTGACCTTTTTGTTGACATGAGTAGGTTTCAAAGACAGCTTAAACTGAAGGATTTTTTTAAGGATAAAGGGGATTACATGCACAAACCCTTTAAGGCAATAAGCTCCTTTGAACCCCCTAATACGCATTCTTCTATAAAAACGTTTCATCAGATTTGTACCTCCTCCATCTCTGAACTGCATAAAACTATTCCGCTTTATAGAGACAATTTGAGTAAGGCTGAGAGACAAGCTATTAAACCCTCTCTACTGATAGGGATATAGTTATTAGGCCGGCGGACAAGGGAGGTGCCCCGGTTGTATGGGACTACACCCAATATAAAAGCGAAGCACTGAGACAATTACAGGATATAACTACCTACCAACAACTACTGACTAACCCAAGTAGGGTGTTTAAGAAACAGATTGATGAATTCTTAAGTCTGGCTCACCAGGCTGGTGTTATTGTCGATGATGGATTTGGCTATCTGACTGTTGACTATCCCGTATGCCCGATTTTATATTTGCTTCCAAAAATCCATAAATCATCTGCCATTATTATGTCTGCTAGGGGGTCACTCCTACAGCCCTTAGCTGAATTAATTGATTTTTATTTGCAACCAGTGGTACAGAACACACAGGCACCCCTTAAAGATTTATTTGAATTGATCAACTTGCTAAGAAATATTGAGGACATCAACCCTACTGATATTTTGGTGACCATGGACGTGGTGAGTTTATACACTGTTATTCCCTATGCACATGGGTTAGGAATGGTCAGACAATTACTTATTGATAATGCTCACTACACTGGCCCTCCTATTGAGTTTCTATTACATCTTGTGGAGTTTTTCCTGGAAATTTTTTTTTTTCCGTTTTGAAGATAACTATTTTTTACAGGTTATGGGAACCGCAATGGGGTCGAATATGGCCCCATCTTATGCTAACATCTACATGTCAATGTACAAATGGCATAATATCTTCTATAGACAAAACCCTTTGAAATTTTAACGTCTTTTTAATTTGGGGTGGTACCCCTGAAACTCTTTTGGAATGGGTTAATGGCCTCAATATGCTTGATTCTACCATTCGGTTTAAAATGGAACAGAGTACTGAGTGTATACATTTTCTAGATTTAGAAATCTTCAAAGTTGAGTCATTAGGTAGTTGTAAACTGCAGACAACATTATTTAAGAAAGACACTGATAGGATTTCTATTCTACATTATAGCAGCTTTCACCCTAAATTCCAGAAAGTTGGGGTCAGTTCCTCTCAGCTCCTGCGGGTCGTCCTCAACAATATGGACAACTCCCGCAAAGAAATACAATTGGAAGAGATGTCTCAAAGATTCCTCGAGAGGAGTTATCCGTTGTCTCTAATTGAACAACAACGTCTGAAAGCAAGTGAATGGACACAAGATACATTGACCACTAGGAAAGCTGATGATGATACGTCTAATAGTTTGAACTTCCTTACCACTTACACTCCAGGTTCCAAGATGTTGAGCACCACCATTAAAAGAAATTATCTGATGCTGTCTAAAGACTTTAGTCTTCCATTTGTGGACTCCCCTATACAGTGAATGGTGTACAGGAGATCTAATAACTTGAGGGATCTATTAGTACTAAATGATCCAGTACACTGTTATGAGAAACAGGGGTGGCATATAAATTTGTTTCAGTTGCTATTGTCAGTGCTGGCATATAAATTTGTTTCAGTAGCTATTGTCTAAAACATGTCAGTGAGAAACAGGTTAAAATAATTTATTGGCTAGCAAACAAATGCTGGTAATTAGGGTACCCAATTTACATCTGAACTGTTTGGCCTCCTCCTTTTTGATGGTGGTAGGCTGGGAGCACCATCCCTAGAGACTAGAAGTCTCAATTAAGTGCTCTATATCTTATGTTGTTAGAGTGTCACTTTCTTAATAAAGAAAAGATTTCAGTCTCTGAATCCTGTTCAAGAATGACATAAGCTTCTTCTGTGGAATAGTATGATGGTATAATGCACCCTACCTACATCCACTAATGCCCACTTCACCCCCCAATTCCTACTTCCATCCAACAAATTGAACCTACAAACCACCCAAAAAAACAAAAAAAAAGTACTTTTTGCCATATGAAAAGCTGTGACCAGACATAAACAGAAATGAAAGTGTTAATTTTTTTAAACTCCTTCCTAATAATAAATCCCACCAATTCCTACTTCACCCTTTCAATTACCACTTCACCCCCCAACTTCCACTTCCAACCAACAAAATAAATCTTACACCCCACCCAAACAAATCTAAAGAGCACTGAAAGGATTATTTATTTATTTATTTATTTTTTAAGTGAACTAACAGTAAAAAGAAAATAAAGGAAAGGTTGACCATCAAACCAGACAGAATGCTCTGATCAGACTGATCTAAGACAAAGGCTGGTTATCAGAAACAGCAGGAAAGGGTTAAAAACTTAAAAACTATGGGGTTGATAAAAATGGTCAAATTGTAACTAAATTTTTTTTTTCGCTTTGCCAACACGGAATTCCTTTATATATATATATATATATATATATATATATATATATATATATATATATATATATATATATATATATATATATATATAGAGGTTGTATAAAATGTTGCATAAAAAATTACCAATATGCATACATTCTGGAAATCAGAGAAAACACTGTGCCTATAGAGTATATAGCTTAGTCTATTATTCTACCTGTCTGTAAGAGGATGTAGCAATCTGCAACATGGAACTAGTTAATAATGGAACCTCAATTTTGTATTATATGAAGAATATAAATGGTCCCCACATTGCAGTGTGAAAACATGCATTAGAATATCTTTTCGCAAAAGATTAGGGTATGGAGGGGTTGGCTTTATGGTTTTTGGGGAAGGGAAATTCAGCAGGCGAGAGCCGCTCTAAATAAGGTAAAGGGGGAGGGGATGGGAGGGTGGAGCCAGTTAGGATGACAAACTGGTATTAGTTACTTTTGAGCCTATGAACTTTTGGGTATAGAAATGGTAGTATATTGTTTGTAACCCTTAAGAAACTGTTTTGTATGTCTATGGGAAAAGAGAAAAACACTAGTTGTATATGTTCAACCTGTTGCATCTCGAGCGGATCTTGTGCCAACTCATTGTTACAAGTTGGAACCTCTCTATCAGAGAAACGCTAGCTAGGGTTGTATAAACTGAGACCAGGGATGCTATCTCACGTCAGTTAATTAGACACCCCGGTGAAAAATGTCCTGAACAAAGATATGTACATATCAGCTTGTCCTTATTGGTTAGTAGCACGAGTAATTGAGAGTGTAGACTACTATAGTGGCGGGTTATACTTCTCAAACTGGGAAGTAGCCTATAAGAATGCTCCCGTGTATAGACTTGTGGCCACAGTGAGATTCAAAATGGAGAATGGTTTATGATAATGAGTAGCTGACAATAAAGCTCAACACGTAGGGCGTCTAAGGAAAAGGTTTTCTTTAAAGTATAACAAGCCCATTACTCAAAAGGGATAAGTAAATGTTGTACCTACTATATGTATGTAAATCTGCAAAATAACCCTATCTGGGAATATTTACTCTCAGGAGTAGTATATTGTTTAGGCAATATCGTATGGGGAAGCATAAAAGCATGACCTTTCTAGGAGTGGTATAAACATATAAAGGGATGTACAATATGAACCTATCAGTAGCCCCCAGACATAAACTGATAGCAGGTACTATATATCAGTGTATTTTAAATAACATTAGTATTCATGGCAATATTCCAAAAATTGTAGAAGATATGAGGTGACAAAACTTAGAATAAAACGCTGAATATCCTCAAGAAAACATAAAAAGTGAACATATAAAGATATTCTAACCATGGCATTATCACTTTTCATGTCTAAACAGTGGTGCAATATCTCAATAGACTCCTGCTTATCCCTATAAAACTGTGAGCTAGTTAACGTACATAGCCGTCACAGGCCTCTAAACATATAACAGCAGTGCTCATGAAACTATTATGGTGACCTAGTATAAAATATCTACAGACTAGCCACAGTTATGTATTTGGGTTAGAGGGAGCAGGCAGCCATCCCATCCCTGCTCGATGGATTCTTAGGATCAGTGCTGGCCTTTGTTTCTTTGGGGGATATTCTTATCAGTGGGCCTATAGAGGTTTTAAGTTGTATATAATATTATCATAAGCTCTGCTTAACACAAGTGATGGTACATATTTAACCCTAGAGTGTTAGACCAAAGTAATCTTCCAAGAATGTGGTAAATAAATCTTTGAGCAGGTTAAGATCATATTAGTAATTGTGGCGTGTTTATGCTCTGTGTTTAGAATAAGTGTTAAAGATATGCAAGCCTATAAAGGTACTAAATCTTGAAGGCATTGTCACGTAATCCTCAGGCATGGATTAATTAGGACTAGGAGGTTACATATCTCTAGTAATTTAGAAGCCAATTTAGACAGAGTTGAGTATATGAAGGAATATAGACCTAAGGTAGAGTATTTTATGTTATGTATGTTTTTTTTTTTATTGCAGTATAATTTCTTGGAAAAAAATAAGTCCTAAATTTGAATAAATACTTATGCAGCATAACTCAAAAACTAAAGTTGCTATGACTTATTTTAAATGATCTTTTGTTTATTAGTAGATTCAATCCCTCTCAGAACACGTTTCGCAATGGATTCACAAAAAGTGCTTTTGTTTTTGTTTATTTAAATACTAAATTAACCTGAAATTAAAAAATACCGGTCATGTTTGTAAAATACCAGCTGGTTGGGAACCCTATGTATCCTTATATTAAAATCATTCACTCTTAATATGGTGTTTGATGCTTATTTATCTTTAACATAAATGCTATATTTAAAGGAACAATTGTAACCAGAACATTATTGCAGCCTCTTTTTTTTCATTCTCTGCATCAAAACTATATTTTTGCACACTGCCTATATATCTTTTCAATAAGCTGGTCTTGTGTACATTTTTATGAATAAGTGGAATAATTAGATCATGTTTCCACCTCCAAAAATAAAATCCATTTCTCTGTAAATGCATATTTGATTTTATAAAATTGAAGATTTCTATTTTGGATATAGTTTCAAGGTATTATTTATCTGTTTTAGATATTTTATAAATATGTATTATTTGTTCTCGTGCCAAAAATAGATGCAATCATGATGTATCTAAAATACGTCCTTAGTGAAGGAGATTATAGTACACTGAACATCTGAGTGCTCTTACAGCTGATACATTTTACTTTATTAAGAGCTATGCTTAATAAACATGAATTTGTTTAATGGTTCATAAGGTTCCAAGCTTTAATGTAGTGGGAAATTGTACCATGAAAAAAACACAGGATATTCATTGTACATTTTTTGAGTAATTTTAATAAATTTAAAATTAGTAATATATACTAGTTTGTGGACTATATTATAAGTGAAGTGCAAAAATTGTAGAACAAATGTGTGTTAATATTGCTGAAGTTAAATAAATAGTAAATTTATTTTTGCTCTCATACTACAGGTTAAAAATAAATATTTTAGACCTGGGTGATGGGTAGAGTGCATTATTATCTGGATGTCAGATAGCGTGGGTGCACTAAATACCTCACATAATAGAATTCTATGGGGGGGGGCACTCACAAAATCATGTCAGCTATTGCTCAAGTGCTAAACCGAAGGTGCGCTAAACCTCTTTTGTATTGAAACATAAGTTTAAAACACTGCACACATACTGTACATACATACACATGCACACATTTGTTTGCACACACACCTTTGACATTTTTCCATTCCAGCACCTTGACACTCAATATGCATAACTATAAATGGTAATAGCACTCCCTGTGCGCTAAAAAATATTAAGATTTTCTGCTTAACTTTTAATACAATCCATTTGCAATATCAGATTGTGTGCTATTCTAATTGTGAGAGTGTTTTTGACTGTGCTCCTCTGGTAATCTAGCAGTATATGTACTAAGATGCCCCACCATATGTAACATAATATTTTAAGTTGAAAATTGGCTGGCAATAGTGAGTAATGTTTCTTTAATACAGGAACATTTATGGATAGATCTTAATCAAGCAACAACAAAAAATGCCTATATTAAAAATAAACATGAAAGCAAATACCTACTAGTAATTCTATTTTAGAAGCTCTATCATAACTTCTAGTATTAATTTCAAATAACTGTCAGTGCTGCTGCCAGTTAAACCCTAACCGTGAACACCTCCACCACAATTAAGGTTAAATGTTATATTAACCAATCAAGATTCTTTTTTGGAAGTGCTCCCTGTCAGAAATGATCCTTCATACTCTTCTGATCAACCATTGGTTGGAACTTGTTTCCATCATTTTCCATCATCTTGCCCTTTATGCAGACAATTTGTACAACTAAATTCCACCATTTTCTAAGCAATTTCAGTTTATTTGATTTTTATTTATTTTTTCTTTTACTTAACAGCAAAACCACATAAGTTATATACAATATTTCTTGATCATAGACATTTTGTTTTGCTTTAGACTAGGTTAATATCAGACTTAGCCAAATAACTTGTCAAACGAACCAAAAAAAAGGAGCATTGTAGTAACCTCTTCTAAAACATACAACTACATGATGAGTTTGTAATATTCATCAGCAGTTTTAACCCCCTCTATTCAAATTCAACTTAGAAATGTTACCTATTTTAATTAGCAATTAAAGGGACACTGAACACAAATTTTTTTCTTTCGTGATTCAGATAGAGCATGCAATTTTAAGCAACTTTCTAATTTACTCGTTATCAATTTTTCTTTATTCTCTTGCTATCTTTATTTGATAAGCAAGAATGTACGTTTAGAAGCCTGCCCATTTTTGGTTCTCAATCTGGGTTGTCCTTGCTGATTGTACAGCACCAATAGACAAGTGCAGTCCAGGGGCTGAACCAAAAATTGTCTGGCTCCTTAAGGGACACTGAACCCAATATTTTTCTTTCATGATTCAGATAGAGCATGCAGCTTTAAGCAACTTTCTAATTTACTCCTAATATCAATTTTTTTTTCATTCTCTTGCTATCTTTATTTGAGAAATACAGCATTTTTTTGTTTCAGGACTATGGACAGCAATTTTTTATTGGTGGATTAATTAATTCACCAATCAGCAAGGACAACCCAGGTTGTTCACCAAAAATGGGTCGGCATCTAAACTTACATTCTTGCATTTCAAATAAAGATACTAACGGCTAGATTTGGAGTTTGGCGGTAAAAGGGCTGTTAACGCTCCGCGGGTTTTTTTCTGGCCGCACCATAAATTTAACTCTGGTATCGAGAGTTCAAACAAATGCTGCGTTAGGCTCCAAAAAAGGAGCGTAGAGCATATTTACCGCAAATGCAACTCTCGATACCAGAGTTGCTTACGGACGCGGCCGGCCTCAAAAACGTGCTCGTGCACGATTCTCCCATAGGAAACAATGGGGCTGTTTGAGCTGAAAAAAAACCTAACACCTGCAAAAAAGCAGCGTTCAGCTCCTAACGCAGCCCCATTGTTTCCTATGGGGAAACACTTCCTACGTCTGCACCTAACACTCTAACATGTACCCCGAGTCTAAACACCCCTAACCTTACACTTATTAACCCCTAATCTGCCGCCTCCGCTATCGCTGACCCCTGCATTACACTTTTAACCCCTAATCTGCCGCTCCGTAAACCGCCGCCACCTACGTTATCCCTATGTACCCCTAATCTGCTGCCCTAACATCGCCGACCCCTATATTATATTTATTAACCCCTAATCTGCCCCCCACAACGTCGCCGACACCTACCTACACTTATTAACCCCTAATCTGCCGAGCGGACCTGAGCGCTACTATAATAAATGTATTAACCCCTAATCCGCCTCACTAACCCTATCATAAATAGTATTAACCCCTAATCTGCCCTCCCTAACATCGCCGACACCTACCTTCAATTATTAACCCCTAATCTGCCGACCGGAGCTCACCGCTATTCTAATAAATGTATTAACCCCTAAAGCTAAGTCTAACCCTAACACTAACACCCCCCTAAGTTAAATATAATTTTTATCTAACGAAAAAAATTAACTCTTATTAAATAAATGATTCCTATTTAAAGCTAAATACTTACCTGTAAAATAAATCCTAATATAGCTACAATATAAATTACATTTATATTATAGCTATTTTAGGATTAATATTTATTTTACAGGCAACTTTGTAATTATTTTAACCAGGTACAATAGCTATTAAATAGTTAAGAACTATTTAATAGTTACCTAGTTAAAATAATTACAAATTTACCTGTAAAATAAATCCTAACCTAAGATATAATTAAACCTAACACTACCCTATCAATAAAATAATTAAATAAACTACCTACAATTACCTACAATTAACCTAACACTACACTATCAATAAATTAATTAAACACAATTGCTACAAATAAATACAATTAAATAAACTATCTAAAGTACAAAAAATAAAAAAGAACTAAGTTACAGAAAATAAAAAAATATTTACAAACATAAGAAAAATATTACAACAATTTTAAACTAATTACACCTACTCTAAGCCCCCTAATAAAATAACAAAGACCCCCAAAATAAAAAATTCCCTACCCTATTCTAAAATACAAAAATTACAAGCTCTTTTACCTTACCAGCCCTGAACAGGGCCCTTTGCGGGGCATGCCCCAAGAATTTCAGCTCTTTTGCCTGTAAAAAAAAACATACAATACCCCCCCCCAACATTACAACCCACCACCCACATACCCCTAATCTAACCCAAACCCCCTTAAATAAACCTAACACTAATCCCCTGAAGATCTTCCTACCTTGTCTTCACCATCCAGGTATCACCGATCCGTCCTGGCTCCAAGATCTTCATCCAACCCAAGCGGGGGTTGGCGATCCATAATCCGGTGCTCCAAAGTCTTCCTCCTATCCGGCAAGAAGAGGACATCCGGACCGGCAAACATCTTCTCCAAGCGGCATCTTCTATGTTCTTCCATCCGATGACGACCGGCTCCATCTTGAAGACCTCCAGCGTGGATCCATCCTCTTCTTCCGACGACTAGACGACGAATGACGGTTCCTTTAAGGGACGTCATCCAAGATGGCGTCCCTCGAATTCCGATTGGCTGATAGGATTCTATCAGCCAATCGGAATTAAGGTAGGAATATTCTGATTGGCTGATGGAATCAGCCAATCAGAATCAAGTTCAATCCGATTGGCTGATCCAATCAGCCAATCAGATTGAGCTCGCATTCTATTGGCTGATCGGAACAGCCAATAGAATGCGAGCTCAATCTGATTGGCTGATTGGATCAGCCAATCGGATTGAACTTGATTCTGATTGGCTGATTCCATCAGCCAATCAGAAAATTCCTACCTTAATTCCGATTGGCTGATAGAATCCTATCAGCCAATCGGAATTCGAGGGACGCCATCTTGGATGACGTCCCTTGAAGGAACCGTCATTCGTCGTCTAGTCGTCGGAAGAAGAGGATGGATCCGCGCTGGAGGTCTTCAAGATGGAGCCGGTCGTCATCGGATGGAAGAACATAGACGATGCCGCTTGGAGAAGATGTTTGCCGGTCCGGATGTCCTCTTCTTGCCGGATAGGAGGAAGACTTTGGAGCACCGGATTATGGATCGCCAACCCCCGCTTGGGTTGGATGAAGATCTTGGAGCCAGGACGGATCGGTGATACCTGGATGGTGAAGACAAGGTAGGAAGATCTTCAGGGGATTAGTGTTAGGTTTATTTAAGGGGGTTTGGGTTAGATTAGGGGTATGTGGGTGGTGGGTTGTAATGTTGGGGGGGGGGTATTGTATGTTTTTTTTTACAGGCAAAAGAGCTGAAATTCTTGGGGCATGCCCCGCAAAGGGCCCTGTTCAGGGCTGGTAAGGTAAAAGAGCTTGTAATTTTTGTATTTTAGAATAGGGTAGGGAATTTTTTATTTTGGGGGTCTTTGTTATTTTATTAGGGGGCTTAGAGTAGGTGTAATTAGTTTAAAATTGTTGTAATATTTTTCTTATGATTTTTAATATTTTTTTTATTTTCTGTAACTTAGTTCTTTTTTATTTTTTGTACTTTAGATAGTTTATTTAATTGTATTTATTTGTAGCAATTGTGTTTAATTAATTTATTGATAGTGTAGTGTTAGGTTAATTGTAGGTAATTGTAGGTAGTTTATTTAATTATTTTATTGATAGGGTAGTGTTAGGTTTAATTATATCTTAGGTTAGGATTTATTTTACAGGTAATTTTGTAATTATTTTAACTAGGTAACTATTAAATAGTTCTTAACTATTTAATAGCTATTGTACCTGGTTAAAATAATTACAAAGTTGCCTGTAAAATAAATATTAATCCTAAAATAGCTATAATATAAATGTAATTTATATTGTAGCTATATTAGGATTTATTTTACAGGTAAGTATTTAGCTTTAAATAGGAATCATTTATTTAATAAGAGTTAATTTATTTCGTTAGATAAAAATTATATTTAACTTAGGGGGGTGTTAGTGTTAGGGTTAGACTTAGCTTTAGGGGTTAATACATTTATTAGAATAGCGGTGAGCTCCGGTCGGCAGATTAGGGGTTAATAATTGAAGGTAGGTGTCGGCGATGTTAGGGAGGGCAGAATAGGGGTTAATACTATTTATGATAGGGTTAGTGAGGCGGATTAGGGGTTAATAACTTTATTATAGTAGCGCTCAGGTCCGCTCGGCAGATTAGGGGTTAATAAGTGTAGGTAGGTGTCGGCGACGTTGTGGGGGGCAGATTAGGGGTTAATAAATATAACATAGGGGTCGGCGATGTTAGGGGCAGCAGATTAGGGGTACATAGGGATAACGTAGGTGGCGGCGATTTGCGGTCGGAAGATTAGGGGTTAATTATTTTAAGTAGCTTGCGGCGACGTTGTGGGGGGCAAGTTAGGGGTTAATAAATATAATATAGGGGTCGGCGGGGTTAGGGGCAGCAGATTAGGGGTACATAAGTATAACGTAGGTGGCGGTCGGCTGATTAGGGGTTAAAAATTTTAATCGAGTGGCGGCGATGTGGGGGGACCTCGGTTTAGGGGTACATAGGTAGTTTATGGGTGTTAGTGTACTTTAGGGTACAGTAGTTAAGAGCTTTATAAACCGGCGTTAGCCAGAAAGCTCTTAACTCCTGCTTTTTTCAGGCGGCTGGAATCTTGTCGTTAGAGCTCTAACGCTCACTGCAGAAACGACTCTAAATACCGGCGTTAGAAAGATCCCATTGAAAAGATAGGCTACGCAAATGGCGTAGGGGGATCTGCGGTATGGAAAAGTCGCGGCTGAAAAGTGAGCGTTAGACCCTTTAATCACTGACTCCAAATACCAGCGGGCGGCCAAAACCAGCGTTAGGAGCCTCTAACGCTGGTTTTGACGGCTACCGCCGAACTCTAAATCTAGGCCTAAGAGAATAAAGAAAATTTGACAATAAGAGTAAAGTAGAAAGTTGCTTAAAATGTCATGCTCTATACAAATCATGAAAGAAAAATGTTGAGTTCAGTGTCCCTTTAATAAAGAGAAATGTCTATTTTAGATAGCAACAGATTAATTAATGGACATTGGTTTTGATGACATTTAGTTTATCCTAGATTTTAAATACCTTTTTTCAGGTAATTAAACAGACAATAAAGTAAAAATATAACTGTCATGGGTTAGATAGTACATAAAGAGTTTGATTATAATCTTTTAGAAAAGCATATTTAATGATTTTAAACACAAAATTACCATTTATGTCAATAGAGATTTTTTTAGAGAAATTATTTTAATTTTTTAAAGGATTGTGTTTGACCCTATAATTTTAAATAATCTTTCCAATTAATCATCAAACTTGCTTTGTTCTCTTTGTATTCTTTGCTGAAACGTAAACCTAGTATGCTCATAGGGGCTAAGAAGTTTAAAATGCAAAATTGCAAACACTGCTGCCATAGGGCAAGATTACAAGTTGTGCGGCAAATCAGTTGTGAGAACACAGCGTGCGTTATGGCGTTTTCACATTTGGGGTTGTGCAGCTATTACAAGTTGCAAAATAACTTATTTTGTGCATGCGTTAAACCACGTAATCTAAACATCCAAATCCTGTGCGCATTCACGTATTCCCTATAGAAGTCAATGAAGAAGACAAATAAAAAAAAAACACCCAAAAACCCTAATATGTTGCGCAAAACCCATGACGTATTCTCCTTCAAAAATGTACATAAAAATGAGAATATTTCATATTGCGAAAATGTTTTCATAACAGAATATGTTCTATTTATTTCTAAATAAATATTTCTCTATATATGTGATGATTTTTGGACTGATATATCTATTTATAGCGAGATATGTATATGATTAGATATATGTCTAGATATCTCGAGGATCTATATGAAAATATTCGTTTGAAAAATATTGTTTAATGTGTATAATATTGTAATGAAAAATCTTTTCATTATCTCCATTGTTAAACATATGTCTATACATTATTATTATTTTTATTATCAGGTATTTGTAGAGCACCAACAGATTCTGCAGCACTATAAACATAGGCGGTATACAAGGTAACATTTATAGAGATCAAATGGGTAGAGGGTCCTGCAGAAAGTTGCACTGTTGTATTCAGCTCTTATGAGGGTGATCTACAAACAGCTGGGCTCATAGGCTTAAATGCTAAGGGGTTCAAGGGGATAGCAATAGAGTTAGGAAATGTTAGTTTAGTTTGTATGCATCCCTGAATAGTACAGTCTTTAGTGAGCACTTGAAGCTTTCAAAACTGGGGGAGAGTTTTGTGGAGAGTTCCACAAGATGGGAGCCAGTCTGAAGAAGACTTGTTAAAGGGAATGTGAGGAGGTATCAAGAGAGGAGGAGAGTAGGAGATTGTGAGCAGAGTGAAGCGTTCGGGAGGGAGAGCATCTGGAGACAAGGTCTGAGATGTAGGGCGGAGCAGTGCAGTTGAGGACTTGGTATGTCAGAATGAGAATTTTGTGTTTAAGCCTGGAGGCAAGAGGAAGCCAGTGAAGGGATTGGCAGAGAGTTGCAGCAAATGAAGAGCGACGTGTAAGGAAGTTGAGCCTGGCAGAGGTATTCATTATGAATTGTAAAAGAGCTAGGCGGTAGCTAGAGAGACCAGAAAGGATGGAGTTGCAGTAGTCAAGTGGGAAAGGATGAGAGAGTGGATTAAAATCTTAATTGTAAGGAAGTCTAATTTTAGAGATGTTTTTAAGGTGGAAGCAGCAGGTTTTAGCCAAGGACTGAATGTGAGGAGTGAAATAAAGATATGAGTCAAGTGTGATCCCAAGACATCAAGCATTAGGGGTAATGATGGAGTTATCGACAGTTATAGAGAAGTTTGGAGTGAAGATTTTTAAAGAAGGGGGAAAATAAGAAGCTCAGTTTTGGAGAGATTTAGTTTAGGGTAGTGAGAAGATATCCATGGTGAGATATAAGAAAGACAGTTAGTGACACAGGTTTGCCAGGAAGAAGATAGGTCTGGTGACAAGAGATAGATTTAGGTGTCATCGGCATAAAATTATATTGAAACCTGTGGGACTTTATTAAGCAACCTAATGATAATGTGTAGATTAAGAAGAGAAGGGGACTGAGGACAGAGCCTTCCGGTACGCCAACAGAAAGTGGTAACGGGGCAGAGGATGCCCCAGAGAAGGCTATACTAAAGGTACGGTTATACAGAAAGGAAGAGAACCATGAGAGATCTGCGTCGCAAATACAGACAGAATGGAGGGTTTGGAGCAAAAGAGGGTGGTCAACAGTATCAAAGGCTGCATACAGATCAAGGAGGATAAGCAGAGAGAAGTGGCCTTTGGATTTTGCTGTAAGTAGGTTATTGGTAACCTTAACAATTGCTGTCTCTGTGGAGTGATGGGGGCAAAATCCAGATTGCAGTGGGTCAAGGAGGGATTCTAGTGTAAGGAAATAAGATAGACATATATATATACTAGCTTTTCGAGAAGCTTCAAGGCAAGAGGGAGTAGGGAAATAGGGTGGTAGTTAGATGGGGAGGTTGGATCGAGAGAATGTTTTTTGAGGATATGTGTTATCTGTGCGTGTTTAAGAGATGAGGGAAATATACTAGTGCTGAGGGAGAGGTTGAAGATGTGTGTGAGTATAGGGGTAAGGGTAGAAGAGAGTGAGGGGAGTAGCTGTGAGGGGGTGGGGTCGAGGAAACAGGTAGTAAGGTGAGAGGATAATATAAGGGCAGAAACTTCATTCTTAGTAACACTGGCAAAAAAAATAAATTTATGGCCATGTGGGTTTTGGATGATTGTGAGGTTTTGAGGGGGTGTGAGACTGGTAGCATGTTGAGAGCTGAATTTCTGATGGAGTCGATTTTGTTATTGAAGTAGCTGGTAAAATCTTGAGCTGAGAGAGATGTTGCAATAGGAGGTGGGGGTGGGCAGAGAAGAGTATTGAACGGGGAGAACAGATGTTTTGGGTTTGAAGAAAGAGTAGAGATAAGAGTGTAAAAGTAATATTGCTTATATAGATTAAGGGCAGAATAGTAAGAGTTCAAGATGAACTTTTAGTGAAGAAAGTCAGCTGAACTCTGAGATTTTATCCAGTGTCACTCAGCAGTATGGGAACATCTGCGTCCTCACCGTGTCAGAGGAATATGCCAGGGCTGAGGATGAGTATATGATTTCTGAGCTATGGTAGGTGGGAAACAAAAAAGGGGGGAGAACCCAACCTATATTGTCACTAATCCAATATATATGTAGTATAGATGCCAGATAGTAAAGCTTAGTATATCTTGCAGGGGCATATGTCCATTATGTTAGTGCTTCAGTCAATCCTATAGTTAAATAGCTTTGCAACACCCCGCAATCCTGGAGTGTAATATGCAGACCAATGTAACGTGTTACATATTAGGTAAAGTTTACCGGAAAATATAGGTACAGCAATCCTGAGCAAGTATCACTCATAAACGGGGCCCTCTCGCTCATAGACAACCCTAATACCCGGTACTTTGGTTACAGATGCAGAGAAATAGTGTTTCAGGGGCAAGTACATAGAACACAAACAGTCTCAAAATATTCAAAGCCAATTTCACTCACCAGCTGCCGTGTTACACCGGGAACCAACCCGTCCACTAAACGCGTAAATGAAAGTTTTCTCCGGCAGCCTGGGAGTTTTTCATGTGCGCTTCACCGGGTCCCAGCCCGTCCACCATTAGCGGAGCGAACACTGTCTGTGTCCCAGCCCTGGGTGTGTCCCACAACTCCTCACCGATTGATCCTTGTGGGGAGTCGAGCCTCTGACGTAGTACGGTAGAATCAGAGGAACAAGCTCCTCAATCCAATACGAAAGTCCTGTATATCAAAGGTAAACTGTACCGGGTATAGGGAAACTTGTGTGTCTATATAGCGGGATGCTATACCATTGATCAGCTTGAGTCTTTGGTCTTTAGTCTTTGGTCCGCGTCTCCAGCCGGCAAAAGCAGCCAGGTGCCTGGTAGTGGCAAAAGAGAAGTCCAAACAGAAAAAGAAATATTGCCAGGCACCTTGTATAGTTAAAAATAGTAAACTTTATTGAGTCAAATTAAAACATAGTGAGAGAGGGGATAGAACATCCCTGAAGTTAAGCAGACTGACATGTTTCGGCACAAAACGCTGTAATCATAGTCCCTAAAAACTTTTAAAACAAACCGCCTTTTCAATCCAATGCTCTCATTTCATTGGTGAATTACTAATTAGAATTTAAAGGCATACAGGGGTTGGAGCATTAGTAAATAACTAACTTAAGATAAATGGATATGCTGCCTGTGCATAGATCTATATACATGCAAATACACCTGTCAGGTTAAACAAACAGTACACATACCATCTCTTTATGCAGCTTAAACACTTAGTGAGTAGTCAATTCGCATTTATATATATAATCACAGGGTTTACATAAGTCTGTTTAGACTACCCATACAAGAAAGCCAACCATTAAAGGAATTGATGTGCAGCCCCCAAAATTTGGGAAAGGATACCTATAAGTCTAAAATGCTAGATGCGAATTATACATACCAAAACCCACCATTTGAAGGAGTTGGTGTTTAACTACCACAATTAATTTGGGGAAGGATATATGCATACCCAAAATATAAATGCAAATCATCCATCTTAAATAGTTGGTTCTGAGTTAGTGGGGTTATAGTGTGGGATAAAATAAAAGACACATAATGTGGGGCTAAATCTGGTAACCACTAAACATATACCACCAGGGGCCAATCATTGATTTATATCCAATATATTTGATTTATGTGTATATGATGGTACCCATGTACAAAGAAATTATTTGTCCCTACAATTACCGAATAGCTAGACAGATCACTAACTAACCTATTTGCAAATGCATTTAGAATAAAGCAATAGAACTTCCCTATCCTAGTGTTCCTTTAACACCTAAACCTCATGTGTAAATTTGAGTATATATATATAATATAGATATATTATATATTAAAGATGGATAGGAACTAATTCCAATGATTAATAAAATCATATTCGGAATTTAGGCCCAAAGGTTTTTTGGTTTGTAGTCTGAAAATCCAATACATTTCCTGTCTGGATAGGATCTTAAATAGGTTCCCCCCTCTCTTTTGAGGTAGGACCTTTTTCCACAATCGTCCATTTCAACGAGCTACAATCTTGGTCATGTTGCTGGACAAAATGGGACACCAAGGGTGTGCTGCTTTTCCCCACCCGTATGGTCGACAGATGTTCTCTGATCCTAGATCTGACATCCCTGGTGGTCAAACCTATGTACTGAAGTTCACATGTTGAGCACCAGAGTAAATATATACAATTGGTCGATCTGCAATTAAGACAAGAGGTAATTTCAAAATTTTCCCCGGTTACCACCGAAGAAAAGCTGTTACCCACCTGTACATATTCACAGGCCTTACACTGTGAATAGCCACACCTGTAGGTACCTCTATGTCTAAGCCAAGAGGAGGATGGTACCACTGTTGAGTCAGGCTTCCTAAGCATAGATGGCAAAACTGAATTGCCAATAGTTTTATTTCTCCTGTAGGAGAACCTACAGCCTTTCCTAGCAGTCAAGGCAAGAGCATCATCCGCCACCAACAGGTGGAAATGATTTCTGACTATTTCACAGATTTCCCCATATTGGGCTGAGTAGTCCGTGACAAAGGTCAATTTATTCTCTTGATCTTCCCTATAAGGTTGTTTATCCTTTAAAAGTTGTTCTCTAGAAAGGGAATTAACCTCATACCTAGCCTTTTTAATGATCTTTTTATTATACCCTCTTTGCAGTAAACGTTGTTCTAATTCGTCTGCATGTCTCTTGTAGCTGAGGGGTAGAGTGCAATTGCGTCTCAATCGCACAAACTGTCCCTTAGCTACCGAATAGGGCATTTGTTTCGGATGACAGCTCTTAGCATGTAGGAGACTGTTGCCTGATATAGGTTTCCTGTAGACTTCAGAGGTGACCATACCTGTTGGCCATCCCTTCAGTTCCAAATCAAGATAGTGCACTATGTTCTTGTTGAACTCAAGTGTGAACCGTAGGTTCACATCATTTGTTCTCAGATAGTCCACAAAGCATTCAGCCTGTTCTTTCTCACCCTGCCAGACAAACAGCAGGTCGTCTATGTAGCGTAGGTATAGCAGGATTGCAGGTCTGAAGGGGTTTCCATCTGCATAGATGCTGGACCGCTCCCACAAACCCATGAACAGGTTAGCATAGGTTGGCGCAAACTTGGCACCCATGGCGGTTCCGCATCTCTGCAAATAGAACTCCCCCTCAAACTGGAAATAGTTGTGTGATAGTAAAAACTGTGTCACCTCTAAAACAAAGTTTCTAAATGGTTCACTGTGTGTTGTCCCATTCTCTAAAAAATAAGCAACTGCTTTCAAACCCCAAGCATGGGGTATAGAGGAGTATAATGAGACAACATCCACAGTGAGCCAACCACAGTCCGAAGACCATCTCAAGCCTTCAACCTTATTCAACACCTGTTTGGAATCCCTAGTATAACTAGGGAGAGATTTGACAAGGGGTTGAAGCACCCCATCCAACCACTCAGAAAGGTGTTCCAACATAGAACCTATCCCATTGACTATAGGTCTACCCTGTACATTCACTAGAGTCTTGTGCACCTTCGGTAGATGGTGAAATAGTGGGATAACCGGGTGTTCCACATAAAGATATTTGGATGTTTCTAAATCAATAAGCCCATCCTCCACTGCTCCATCCAGAAGGTGCATAAGCTCTCGTTGAAACCTATTGGTAGGGTTCTGTCTGAGGTGTTCGTAACTATCTGTATCTTGCAGTTGTCTCAATGCCTCCTTAATGTAATCATCCCTGTCCATTATGACCACTGAACCTCCCTTATCAGCTTGCTTAATCACCAGACTAGGGTTCTGTTCCAATGATTTAAGGGCTGAACGTTCATTTCTAGTTAAATTATTACCACCTGTTGTCCGTGTCAATGAAAGCTGTCTTAAATCCTTTTCCACTCGTTTGTAAAAGGTTTCAATGATGTTACCTCTGCTCTGGATTGGGTAGAAAGTGGAGGGGTTACGATACCTTTTAATAATATCCTTATTATTAGTCCCATTCATTGAAGTGGACCCCTCCACTTCCAACTCCCCCAGAGCTATCAGGTCACATGTCTCCATAAACCCCAAGTCATTGGGCCAGAAATTGTTGTTCTCATTGCCAGATGTTGTGGATATCTGGTCTTGGTTAGTGTCTCCAAAGTGTTTACGCAGGGTGATATTGCGTACGAATTTATTCAAATCAAGCATAGTTTTAAAAAGGTTAAAATTCACTGTGGGTACAAAACCAAGGCCATATGACAAAACTTTCTTTTCTTCCTTAGTTAGTTCATAACTGGACAGGTTTAGGACGGTACATACTTGGACGGGGCACGAGTCTGCCTCTGTGGGTATCTCCCTTGCTGAGGTACCTGTGTGCTCGTGCCCCCCCCATCTCTCGGATGTTGACCTATCCAAAAAACCTGTTCCAGTTGCAACAATTCCTCATCCCTGACCTGTCCACCAGTGGCACCCTGATGAGTGGAATGGTAATTACTGGTCCCTTGCTGAATGGAAGGATGATGATGGCTATCTGTACCAAAATGTGTTGAGACATAATTATGGCTACCACCACGTTGCTGTATAGAGGGGTAGTGGTGATCAAATTGATCAGCAGTGGATGCTTGATATCTATTATACTGATTCTGTCTGCCTCTGGTGTAACCTGCATAGTGTGAGGCTCTAGTTCTACCAAAACCTGGCCTATTGCCTCTTCCTCTTGGAGGAAGATTATAGCCCCCTGTCCTATTGTAGTTGGTGTTCATTTCTACTAAATCTTGGGGAAAACTCCCCTCATTATCTGACTGGGAGCTCTCTCCTCCTGAGTCAGACTCACTTTCAGAAAAAGAAACCACTCTATTGCCTCTACCCCTACGTCTTCTGCCCCTCCCACGTCTTCCTACTCTAGACTGATTCTGAGACCTTCTAGTTTGTGACCTCTGGCTTTTGTTCCATATGTAAACCTTGTTATTATCATAATCAGCCCTATCCCGAATGAATTTGGTGTGTTTAATAGCCACCAACTCATTTTTTATCTCAATCAGAGTGTGTTGTAAAACATTATCAAACTTAGGATAATCCACATCTTTGCAAAACTTATTTAAAAGTAATTGTACATCATCAATCTCAGACCTAATAATGACCAAAAGATTTGTTTTAAAGGTAATCAAAAGCTTCATCAACCTCACAGAACAGTCACTGAGTATATTATTCCACATCTCTATAAATTCCTGATCTTCTGTCTCAAAAGTGGGAAATTTATTTATTCTGAGACCTCTTGGTATCATGTTCTGTGCTAAGTATTTTTCCAAAGTCCAAATGTCCCATTTGAGCTTTTTCTCTTTGGTTAATAAATATTCCATATCATCAAACAACATGGGTAAATTGTAATTATTACGATCCTGTGAAAAAACATGCTCCAACTCTCTGTTATCCCCATCTCTCTCTTGCACTTTCTTAAGTGAAAAGTATGAGACTACCACAGTCTCTTCCTGTGTATGCTGCATAGTGACAATAATAGATTTAGGCTAGCGGTCAGCCACAAACCACTAATAATATTGAAAACAAAAAAGGGGGGAGAACCCAACCTATATTGTCACTAATCCAATATATATGTAGTATAGATGCCAGATAGTAAAGCTTAGTATATCTTGCAGGGGCATATGTCCATTATGTTAGTGCTTCATTCAATCCTATAGTTAAATAGCTTTGCAACACCCCGCAATCCTGGAGTGTAATATGCAGACCAATGTAACGTGTTACATATTAGGTAAAGTTTACCGGAAAATATAGGTACAGCAATCCTGAGCAAGTATCACTCATAAACGGGGCCCTCTCGCTCATAGACAACCCTAATACCCGGTACTTTGGTTACAGATGCAGAGAAATAGTGTTTCAGGGGCAAGTACATAGAACACAAACAGTCTCAAAATATTCAAAGCCAATTTCACTCACCAGCTGCCGTGTTACAGCGGGAACCAACCCGTCCACTAAACGCGGAAATGAGAGTTTTCTCCGGCAGCCTGGGAGTTTTTCATGTGCGCTTCACCGGGTCCCAGCCCGTACACCATTAGCGGAGCGAACGCTATCTGTGTCCCAGCCCTGGGTGTGTCCCACAACTCCTCACCGATTGGTCCTTGTGGGGAGTCGAGCCTCTGACGTAGTACGGTAGAATCGGAGGAACAAGCTCCTCAATCCAATATGAAAGTCCTGTATATCAAAGGTAAACTGTACCGGGTATAGGGAAACTTGTGTGTCTATATAGCGGGATGCTATACCATTGATCAGCTTGAGTCTTTGGTCTTTAGTCTTTGGTCAGCGTCTCCAGCCGGCAAAAGCAGCCAGGTGCCTGGTAGTGGCAAAAGAGAAGTCCAAACAGAAAAAGAAATATTGCCAGGCACCTTGTATAGTTAAAAATAGTAAACTTTATTGAGTCAAATTAAAACATAGTGAGAGAGGGGATAGAACATCCCTGAAGTTAAGCAGACTGACATGTTTCGGCACAAAACGCCGTAATCATAGTCCCTAAAAACTTTTAAAACAAACCGCCTTTTCAATCCAATGCTCTCATTTCATTGGTGAATTACTAATTAGAATTTAAAGGCATACAGGGGTTGGAGCATTAGTAAATAACTAACTTAAGATAAATGGATATGCTGCCTGTGCATAGATCTATATACATGCAAATACACCTGTCAGGTTAAACAAACAGTACACATACCATCTCTTTATACAGCTTAAACACTTAGTGAGTAGTCAATTCGCATTTATATATATAATCACAGGGTTTACATAAATCTGTTTAGACTACCCATACAAGAAAGCCAACCATTAAAGGAATTGATGTGCAGCCCCCAAAATTTGGGAAAGGATACCTATAAGTCTAAAATGCTAGATGCGAATTATACATACCAAAACCCACCATTTGAAGGAGTTGGTGTTTAACTACCACAATTAATTTGGGGAAGGATATATGCATACCCAAAATATAAATGCAAATCATCCATCTTAAATAGTTGGTTCTGAGTTAGTGGGGTTATAGTGTGGGATAAAATAAAAGACACATAATGTGGGGCTAAATCTGGTAACCACTAAACATATACCACCAGGGGCCAATCATTGATTTATATCCAATATATTTGATTTATGTGTATATGATGGTACCCATGTACAAAGAAATTATTTGTCCCTACAATTACCGAATAGCTAGACAGATCACTAACTAACCTATTTGCAAATGCATTTAGAATAAATCAATAGAACTTCCCTATCCTAGTGTTCCTTTAACACCTAAACCTCATGTGTAAATTTGAGTATATATATATAATATAGATATATTATATATTAAAGATGGATAGGAACTAATTCCAATGATTAATAAAATCATATTAGGAATTTAGGCCCAAAGGTTTTTTGGTTTGTAGTCTGAAAATCCAATACATTTCCTGTCTGGATAGGATCTTAAATAGGTTCCCCCCTCTCTTTTGAGGTAGGACCTTTTCCACAATCGTCCATTTCAACGAGCTACAATCTTGGTCATGTTGCTGGACAAAATGGGACACCAAGGGTGTGCTGCTTTTCCCCACCCGTATGGTCGACAGATGTTCTCTGATCCTAGATCTGACATCCCTGGTGGTCAAACCTATGTACTGAAGTTCACATGTTGAGCACCAGAGTAAATATATACAATTGGTCGATCTGCAATTAAGACAAGAGGTAATTTAAAAATTTTCCCCGGTTACCACCGAAGAAAAACAACAAACAAATGCCCTATTCGGTAGCTAAGGGACAGTTTGTGCGATTGAGACGCAATTGCACACTACCCCTCAGCTACAAGAGACATGCAGACGAATTAGAACAACGTTTACTGCAAAGAGGGTATAATAAAAAGATCATTAAAAAGGCTAGGTATGAGGTTAATTCCCTTTCTAGAGAACAACTTTTAAAGGATAAACAACCTTATAGGGAAGATCAAGAGAATAAATTGACCTTTGTCACGGACTACTCAGCCCAATATGGGGAAATCTGTGAAATAGTCAGAAATCATTTCCACCTGTTGGTGGCGGATGATGCTCTTGCCGTGACTGCTAGGAAAGGCTGTAGGTTCTCCTACAGGAGAAATAAAACTATTGGCAATTCAGTTTTGCCATCTATGCTTAGGAAGCCTGACTCAACAGTGGTACCATCCTCCTCTTGGCTTAGACATAGAGGTACCTACAGGTGTGGCTATTCACAGTGTAAGGCCTGTGAATATGTACAGGTGGGTAACAGCTTTTCTTCGGTGGTAACCGTGGAAAATTTTGAAATTACCTCTTGTCTTAATTGCAGATCGACCAATTGTATATATTTACTCTGGTGCTCAACATGTGAACTTCAGTACATAGGTTTGACCACCAGGGATGTCAGATCTAGGATCAGAGAACATCTGTCGACCATACGGGTGGGGAAAAGCAGCACACCCTTGGTGTCCCATTTTGTCCAGCAACATGACCAAGATTGTAGCTCGTTGAAATGGACGATTGTGGAAAAGGTCCTACCTCAAAAGAGAGGGGGGAACCTATTTAAGATCCTATCCAGACAGGAAATGTATTGGATTTTCAGACTACAAACCAAAAAACCTTTGGGCCTAAATTCCGAATATGATTTTATTAATCATTGGAATTAGTTCCTATCCATCTTTAATATATAATATATCTATATTATATATATATACTCAAATTTACACATGAGGTTTAGGTGTTAAAGGAACACTAGGATAGGGAAGTTCTATTGCTTTATTCTAAATGCATTTGCAAATAGGTTAGTTAGTGATCTGTCTAGCTATTCGGTAACTGTAGGGACAAATAATTTCTTTGTACATGGGTACCATCATATACACATAAATCAAATATATTGGATATAAATCAATGATTGGCCCCTGGTGGTATATGTTTAGTGGTTACCAGATTTAGCCCCACATTATGTGTCTTTTATTTTATCCCACACTATAACCCCACTAACTCAGAACCAACTATTTAAGATGGATGATTTGCATTTATATTTTGGGTATGCATATATCCTTCCCCAAATTAATTGTGGTAGTTAAACACCAACTCCTTCAAATGGTGGGTTTTGGTATGTATAATTCGCATCTAGCATTTTAGACTTATAGGTATCCTTTCCCAAATTTTGGGGGCTGCACATCAATTCCTTTAATGGTTGGCTTTCTTGTATGGGTAGTCTAAACAGACTTATGTAAACCCTGTGATTATATATATAAATGCGAATTGACTACTCACTAAGTGTTTAAGCTGCATAAAGAGATGGTATGTGTACTGTTTGTTTAACCTGACAGGTGTATTTGCATGTATATAGATCTATGCACAGGCAGCATATCCATTTATCTTAAGTTAGTTATTTACTAATGCTCCAACCCCTGTATGCCTTTAAATTCTAATTAGTAATTCACCAATGAAATGAGAGCATTGGATTGAAAAGGCGGTTTGTTTTAAAAGTTTTTAGGGACTATGATTACGGCGTTTTGTGCTGAAACATGTCAGTCTGCTTAACTTCAGGGATGTTCTATCCCCTCTCTCACTATGTTTTAATTTGACTCAATAAAGTTTACTATTTTTAACTATACAAGGTGCCTGGCAATATTTATTTTTCTGTTTGGACTTCTCTTTTGCCACTACCAGGCACCTGGCTGCTTTTGCCGGCTGGAGACGCGGACCAAAGACTAAAGACCAAAGACTCAAGCTGATCAATGGTATAGCATCCCGCTATATAGACACATAAGTTTCCCTATACCCGGTACAGTTTACCTTCGATATACAGGACTTTCTTATTGGATTGAGGAGCTTGTTCCTCCGATTCTACTGTACTACGTCAGAGGCTCGACTCCCCACAAGGACCAATCGGTGAGGAGTTGTGGGACACACCCAGGGCTGGGACACAGACAGCGTTCGCTCCGCTAATGGTGTACGGGCTGGGACCCGGTGAAGCGCACATGAAAAACTCCCAGGCTGCCGGAGAAAACTCTCATTTCCGCGTTTAGTGGACGGGTTGGTTCCCGGTGTAACACGGCAGCTGGTGAGTGAAATTGGCTTTGAATATTTTGAGACTGTTTGTGTTCTATGTACTTGCCCCTGAAACACTATTTCTCTGCATCTGTAACCAAAGTACCGGGTATTAGGGTTGTCTATGAGCGAGAGGGCCCCGTTTATGAGTGATACTTGCTCAGGATTGCTGTACCTATATTTTCCGGTAAACTTTACCTAATATGTAACACGTTACATTGGTCTGCATATTACACTCCAGGATTGCGGGGTGTTGCAAAGCTATTTAACTATAGGATTGACTGAAGCACTAACATAATGGACATATGCCCCTGCAAGATATACTAAGCTTTACTATCTGGCATCTATACTACATATATATTGGATTAGTGACAATATAGGTTGGGTTCTCCCCCCTTTTTTGTTTTCAATATTATTAGTGGTTTGTGGCTGACCGCTAGCCTAAATCTATTATTGTCACTATGCAGCATACACAGGAAGAGACTGCGGTAGTCTCATACTTTTCACTTAAGAAAGTGGAAGAGAGAGATGGGGATAACAGAAAGTTGGAGCATGTTTTTTCACAGGATCGTAATAATTACAATTTACCCATGTTGTTTGATGATATGGAATATTTATTGACCAAAGAGAAAAAGCTCAAATGGGACATTTGGACTTTGGAAAAATACTTAGCACAGAACATGATACCAAGAGGTCTCAGAATGAATAAATTTCCCACTTTTGAGACAGAAGATCAGGAATTTATAGAGATGTGGAATAATATACTCAGTGACTGTTCTGTGAGGTTGATGAAGCTTTTGATTACCTTTAAAACAAATCTTTTGGTCATTATTAGGTCTGAGATTGATGATGTACAATTACTTTTAAATAAGTTTTGCAAAGATGTGGATTATCCTAAGTTTGATAATGTTTTACAACACACTCTGATTGAGATCAAAAATGAGTTGGTGGCTATTAAACACACCAAATTCATTCGGGATAGGGCTGATTATGATAATAACAAGGTTTACATATGGAACAAAAGCCAGAGGTCACAAACTAGAAGGTCTCAGAATCAGTCTAGAGTAGGAAGACGTGGGAGGGGCAGAAGACGTAGGGGTAGAGGCAATAGAGTGGTTTCTTTTTCTGAAAGTGAGTCTGACTCAGGAGGAGAGAGCTCCCAGTCAGATAATGAGGGGAGTTTTCCCCAAGATTTAGTAGAAATGAACACCAACTACAATAGGACAGGGGGCTATAATCTTCCTCCAAGAGGAAGAGGCAATAGGCCAGGTTTTGGTAGAACTAGAGCCTCACACTATGCAGGTTACACCAGAGGCAGACAGAATCAGTATAATAGATATCAAGCATCCACTGCTGATCAATTTGATCACCACTACCCCTCTATACAGCAACGTGTTGGTAGCCATAATTATGTCTCAACACATTTTGGTACAGATAGCCATCATCATCCTTCCATTCAGCAAGGGACCAGTAATTACCATTCCACTCATCAGGGTGCCACTGGTGGACAGGTCAGGGATGAGGAATTGTTGCAACTGGAACAGGTTTTTCGGATAGGTCAACATCCGAGAGATGGGGGGGCACGAGCACACAGGTACCTCAGCAAGGGAGATACCCACAGAGGCAGACTCGTGCCCCGTCCAAGTATGTACCGTCCTAAACCTGTCCAGTTATGAACTAACTAAGGAAGAAAAGAAAGTTTTGTCATATGGCCTTGGTTTTGTACCCACAGTGAATTTTAACCTTTTTAAAACTATGCTTGATTTGAATAAATTCGTACGCAATGTCACCCTGTGTAAACACTTTGGAGACACTAACCAAGACCAGATATCCACAACATCTGGCAATGAGAACAACAATTTCTGGCCCAATGACTTGGGGTTTATGGAGACATGTGACCTGATAGCTCTGGGGGAGTTGGAAGTGGAGGGGTCCACTTCAATGAATGGGACTAATAATAAGGATATTATTAAAAGGTATCGTAACCCCTCCACTTTCTACCCAATCCAGAGCAGAGGTAACATCATTGAAACCTTTTACAAACGAGTGGAAAATGATTTAAGACAGCTTTCATTGACACGGACAACAGGTGGTAATAATTTAACTAGAAATGAACATTCAGCCCTTAAATCATTGGAACAGAACCCTAGTCTGGTGATTAAGCAAGCTGATAAGGGAGGTTCAGTGGTCATAATGGACAGGGATGATTACATTAAGGAGGCATTGAGACAACTGCAAGATACAGATAGTTACGAACACCTCAGACAGAACCCTACCAATAGGTTTCAACGAGAGCTTATGCACCTTCTGGATGGAGCAGTGGAGGATGGGCTTATTGATTTAGAAACATCCAAATATCTTTATGTGGAACACCCGGTTATCCCACTATTTCACCATCTACCGAAGGTGCACAAGACTCTAGTGAATGTACAGGGTAGACCTATAGTCAATGGGATAGGTTCTATGTTGGAACACCTTTCTGAGTGGTTGGATGGGGTGCTTCAACCCCTTGTCAAATCTCTCCCTAGTTATACTAGGGATTCCAAACAGGTGTTGAATAAGGTTGAAGGCTTGAGATGGTCTTCGGACTGTGGTTGGCTCACTGTGGATGTTGTCTCATTATACTCCTCTATACCCCATGCTTGGGGTTTGAAAGCAGTTGCTTATTTTTTAGAGAATGGGACAACACACAGTGAACCATTTAGAAACTTTGTTTTAGAGGTGACACAGTTTTTACTATCACACAACTATTTCCAGTTTGAGGGGGAGTTCTATTTGCAGAGATGCGGAACCGCCATGGGTGCCAAGTTTGCGCCAACCTATGCTAACCTGTTCATGGGTTTGTGGGAGCGGTCCAGCATCTATGCAGATGGAAACCCCTTCAGACCTGCAATCCTGCTATACCTACGCTACATAGACGACCTGCTGTTTGTCTGGCAGGGTGAGAAAGAACAGGCTGAATGCTTTGTGGACTATCTGAGAACAAATGATGTGAACCTACGGTTCACACTTGAGTTCAACAAAAACATAGTGCACTATCTTGATTTGGAACTGAAGGGATGGCCAACAGGTATGGTCACCTCTGAAGTCTACAGGAAACCTATATCAGGCAACAGTCTCCTACATGCTAAGAGCTGTCATCCGAAACAAATGCCCTATTCGGTAGCTAAGGGACAGTTTGTGCGATTGAGACGCAATTGCACTCTACCCCTCAGCTACAAGAGACATGCAGACGAATTAGAACAACGTTTACTGCAAAGAGGGTATAATAAAAAGATCATTAAAAAGGCTAGGTATGAGATTAATTCCCTTTCTAGAGAACAACTTTTAAAGGATAAACAACCTTATAGGGAAGATCAAGAGAATAAATTGACCTTTGTCACGGACTACTCAGCCCAATATGGGGAAATCTGTGAAATAGTCAGAAATCATTTCCACCTGTTGGTGGCGGATGATGCTCTTGCCGTGACTGCTAGGAAAGGCTGTAGGTTCTCCTACAGGAGAAATAAAACTATTGGCAATTCAGTTTTGCCATCTATGCTTAGGAAGCCTGACTCAACAGTGGTACCATCCTCCTCTTGGCTTAGACATAGAGGTACCTACAGGTGTGGCTATTCACAGTATAAGGCCTGTGAATATGTACAGGTGGGTAACAGCTTTCGGTGGTAACCGGGGAAAATTTTGAAATTACCTCTTGTCTTAATTGCAGATCGACCAATTGTATATATTTACTCTGGTGCTCAACATGTGAACTTCAGTACATAGGTTTGACCACCAGGGATGTCAGATCTAGGATCAGAGAACATCTGTCGACCATACGGGTGGGGAAAAGCAGCACACCCTTGGTGTCCCATTTTGTCCAGCAACATGACCAAGATTGTAGCTCGTTGAAATGGACGATTGTGGAAAAGGTCCTACCTCAAAAGAGAGGGGGGAACCTATTTAAGATCCTATCCAGACAGGAAATGTATTGGATTTTCAGACTACAAACCAAAAAACCTTTGGGCCTAAATTCCGAATATGATTTTATTAATCATTGGAATTAGTTCCTATCCATCTTTAATATATAATATATCTATATTATATATATATATATACTCAAATTTACACATGAGGTTTAGGTGTTAAAGGAACACTAGGATAGGGAAGTTCTATTGCTTTATTCTAAATGCATTTGCAAATAGGTTAGTTAGTGATCTGTCTAGCTATTCGGTAATTGTAGGGACAAATAATTTCTTTGTACATGGGTACCATCATATACACATAAATCAAATATATTGGATATAAATCAATGATTGGCCCCTGGTGGTATATGTTTAGTGGTTACCAGATTTAGCCCCACATTATGTGTCTTTTATTTTATCCCACACTATAACCCCACTAACTCAGAACCAACTATTTAAGATGGATGATTTGCATTTATATTTTGGGTATGCATATATCCTTCCCCAAATTAATTGTGGTAGTTAAACACCAACTCCTTCAAATGGTGGGTTTTGGTATGTATAATTCGCATCTAGCATTTTAGACTTATAGGTATCCTTTCCCAAATTTTGGGGGCTGCACATCAATTCCTTTAATCGTTGGCTTTCTTGTATGGGTAGTCTAAACAGACTTATGTAAACCCTGTGATTATATATATAAATGCGAATTGACTACTCACTAAGTGTTTAAGCTGCATAAAGAGATGGTATGTGTACTGTTTGTTTAACCTGACAGGTGTATTTGCATGTATATAGATCTATGCACAGGCAGCATATCCATTTATCTTAAGTTAGTTATTTACTAATGCTCCAACCCCTGTATGCCTTTAAATTCTAATTAGTAATTCACCAATGAAATGAGAGCATTGGATTGAAAAGGCGGTTTGTTTTAAAAGTTTTTAGGGACTATGATTACGGCGTTTTGTGCCGAAACATGTCAGTCTGCTTAACTTCAGGGATGTTCTATCCCCTCTCTCACTATGTTTTAATTTGACTCAATAAAGTTTACTATTTTTAACTATACAAGGTGCCTGGCAATATTTCTTTTTCTGTTTGGACTATGGTAGGTGGGGCCAGATTGTCAAGGACCAATGTAAGGGTGGAGTTGTAGTGGCAGATAGATTTATCAGGGCAGGAAAAGGAGGGGATGGAAAAGAGGAGAGGTTCGAGAGCGCTAGCAAGCTGTTGCTGATCTAATGGCTTGATGCTTCAGTGAAGTTTGGTGTGAGTGATAGAAGGAGGGAAAGTTGTAGGGAGTGATGCGATGTTACAAGTGAGGAGATGATGGTCAGAAAAAGAAAAAGGTGAGTTTGCAAAGTTTGAGATAGTGCATCGATAGCTGAAAATCAGATCAAGGGAGTGACTACCTTTGTGAGTGGGAGAGTCAGTCCATTGAGACAGGCCGAAAGAGGAAGTGAGTTGCAGAAGTTGTTTTGCAGTGGAGGCAGTGAAATTGTCAACAGGGAGGTTGAAGTCACCAAGAATGAGGGCAGGGGTGTCTGAAGAAAGGAAATAAGGTAGCCATGCAGCAAAGTGATCTAGAAATAAAGTTGATGAGCCAAGGGGTGGTGTATGACTGTAACTTGTATAGAGAAGGAAGGGAAAAAGTGAATTGTGTTTGTTTGGAATGAAGAAAATGTGAGGGAAGAGAAGGACTTTATTTGTTGAAAGGTGGAATGAGAGGGAAAAAAAACTGACACCACCTCCTTGTCTATTATCAGACCTAGGAATGTGGCTGAAGTGAAGACTCCCATGTGACATTGCAGCGGCAGAAGCTGTGTCTGAAGGAGAGAGACAGATTTCTGTGAGAACCAGTAGATTGAGAGAATGGGAGATAAAGATGTCATGGATAGAAGTGATCTTGTTGCAAACAGATCATGAGTTCCAGAGTGCACAAGTGAAGGGGGGTGGCTTTAGAAGCAAAAGTAATGAGATTAAGGTTACCATAGTTTTGTTTTTGAAGTCTATTTAAAGGCACACATGGTTTGCAAGGCTAGGAAGTTGTGGGGAACCAGGATTAGGAGATATTTCACCAACAACTAGGAGCGTAACATGAGATGAGATGCAGATTTGCAGTAATAAGACTGTTTTTGGGATGAGTGTGAGGGGGAGAGAGAGTCTTTAGGAATGTGTGAATTCATGAATACAAAAGTAAGGTGAGGTTAAGAGAGATGGGCTAATGAGCAGTGTAGGTGGTGAAGAGGAAGGAGTAATTGAATAAAGTAGTTTGTTATAGAGACAAAAGGTGGCAAAAAGGAAAATAAAGATATTAAGCATTTTTACAAAACAGTCAAACAGTGGATAAAACACAGAATTACAACATAACTTGCCTTATCCCTTGCTCACTCCTTGTTGAATTCTTGTATAATTATTTTGCCCAATTCTTAATGCCTCACTTATAAATGTTCACTTAAGAGATGTGAACAGATGTTACAATAATGCTATCTAAACCTGCAATGCTAACTCCTGCAATGCTACCCCACAGCAGTGTTAAATTTATAGGACAAAGAGTTTAGCTGATTGCAATAAATTAGTTAATGACATGATCAAAGACAGTCAAAAGGCCAATTGGGAAAATTTGATTCAGGGTGAGATAAATTAAAAGAACAGACAATAGAATTTGGAGGAGGCTGGGGTTATAACATTAGTGAAATTATAAATTTAGGAAGTATCACAGATTGCATCAGACAATAGGATTTTTTCACCTTTAATTCTGATTGGCTGATAGAATTCTATCAGCCAATCGGAATTCAAGGGATGCCATCTTGGATGACGTCACTTAGAGGAACCTTCATTCGGGTAGAAGACTTCGATTGAAGAGGATGTTCCGCGTCGGATGTCTTGAAGATGGACCCTCTCCACGCCGGATGGATGAAGATAGAATATGCCATCTGTAAGAAGACTTCTGCCCCTCTGGAGGACCACTTTTGCCGGCTTGGATGACGACTTCTCCCGGCTTCGTTGAGGACTTCTTGCCACTTCGCTGAGGACTTCTCCCAGCTTCGTTGAGGATGGATGTCCGGTCTTCAAAACTGTAAATGGATCTTCAGGGGTTAGTGTTAGTTTTTTTTAAGGGTTTGTTGGGTGGGTTTTAGTTTTAGAATAGGGTTTGGCTAATAGAAAAAGAGCTAAATGCCCTTTTAAGGGCAATGTCCATCCAAATGCCCTTTTCAGGGCAATGAGGAGCTTATTTTTTTTTAGTTAGGATTTTATTTGGGGGGGTTGGTTGTGTGGGTGGTGGGTTTTACTGTTGGGGGTGTTTGTATTTTTTTTACTGGTAAAAGAACTGATTTCTTTTGGGCAATGCCCCGTAAAAGACCCTTTTAAGGATTATTGGTAGTTTATTGTAGGCTAAATTTTTTTTGGGGGGGGGCTTTTTGATTTTGATAGGGCTATTAAAATTAGGTATAATTAGTTTAAATATCTGATAATTTCTTTTTTTATTTTGTGTAATTTAGTGTTTGTTTTTTTAATTTAGGTAATTGTATTTAATTTAGGTAATTTATTTAATTGTAGTGTAAGATTAGATGTTAGTGTAACTCAGGTTTGGTTTTATTTTACAGGAAAATTTGTATTTATTTTAGCTAGGTAGTTAGTAAATAGTTAATAACTATTTACTAACTATTCTACCTAGTTAAAATAAATACAAACTTGCCTGTGAAATAAAAATAAACCCTAAGCTAGATACAATGTAACCATGTTATATTGTAGCTAGCTTAGGGTTTATTTTACAGGTAAGTATTTAGTTTTAAATAGTAATTATTTAGGTAATGATAGTAATTTTAATTTAGATTTATTTTAATTATATTTAAGTTAGGGGGTGTTAGGGTTATGGTTAGACTTAGGCTTAGGGGTTTATAACTTTAGTATAGTGGCGGCGATGTTGTGGGTGGCAGATTAGGGGTTAATAAATGTAGAAAGATGGCAGCGATGTTAGGGGCGGCAGATTAGTGGTTAATAATATTTAACTAGTGTTTGCGATGCGGGCGTGTGGTGGTTTAGGGGTTAATATGTTTATTATAGTGGCGGTGATGTTGGGGACCACAGATTAGGGGTTAATAAGTATAATCTAGGTGTCGGCGATGTCAGGGGCGGAAGATTAGGGGTTAATAAGTGTAAGATTAGGGGTGTTTAGACTCGGAGTTCATGTTAGGGTGTTAGGTGTAAACATAAATTTTGTTTCCAATAGGAATCAATAGGGCTGCGTAACTGAGCTTTACGCTGTTTTTTTGCAGGTGTTAGACTTTTTCTCAGCCGGCTCTCCCCATTGATGTTTATGGTGAAATCGTGCATGAGCATGTACAACCAGCTCACCACAGCTTTCAGCAGCTCTGGTATTGGAGTGCGGTATAGAGCTCAATTTTGCTCTACGCTCACTTCTTGCCTGATAACGCCGGGTTTATGAAAACCTGTAATACCAGCGTTGTCGGGAAGTGAGTGGTGACAATAATGTGCAAGTTAGCACCGCACCCCTCATACCGTAAAACTCGTAAACTAGCCGATTGTGCCCGAGAAGTTATTTAAGGTTTAGCACAACACAGTAATAAATGGCTGAGCAGCTCACCAAATGTTTAGTTAACTAGTTAAATATTTTTTTAACTTTGCTGGTTTCTGTAAAACAGTGCATTTTTACTGATGTTTTGCTCCTGGTATTCATTAGGTTATACCTTTCATTTTTTTTTTATTTACTTTGGATTTTTACAATCCTGCCACTAAACTCCCGCATTTACATCACACTTAAGGCTAGATTATAACTGGAGCTCTAAATTATCGGACGCCCGCAAATGGGCAAATTTGCCCATTTCCGTTACGAAAAATAAGAAAAATAAGAAAAGAAAAGATAGAAAAGAAAAATGATGGGGTATTAGGGCATAATCTTCTACCAATTATTAAACATGTTTTACTTTATTATTTTAAAGTTAAAAAGATCATTTTAGGGGCGGAGCCAGCTAGCTAAAATAATGGTTGCATGTTTCCGGAGCTCCGGCTCTAACGCCTTAAAATTGCACTTAGATACCAGTGGGAGACAAATTAAATCCCTAAAATCAACAGGCTACTTGCTTAAAGGGACACTGAACCCACATTTTTTCTTTTGTGATTCAGATAGAGCATGCAATTTTAAGCAACTTTCTAATTTACTCTTATTATTAATTTTTCTTCGTTCTCTTACAATATTTTTTTAAAATGAAGGCATCTAAGCTTTTTTATTAGTTCAGACTCTGGACAGCACTTTTTTATTGGTGGATGAATTCATCCACCAATCAGCAAGAATAACCGAGGCTGTTCACCAAAACTGGGCCGGCATATAAACTTACATTCTTGCATTTCAAATAAAGATACCAAAAGAATGAAGAAAAATTGATAATAGGAGTAAATTAGAAAGTTGCTTAAAATTTCATGCTCTGAATTCTTCTGCTTCTGAATCACGAAAGAACAAATTTGGGTTCAGTGTCCCTTTAACGGCTTTTTAGCACTGAGAACATGCTAATATTTTGCTGACGTGGCAGTTTAAAATTGAGACCGGAGACTTATGCTCAACTACACAGACGGCAGCCATATTCTTGCCCACATGGAATAGCGTTATAATCGAGATGGAGAGCGCACAGCACATTCTAACTGGTCTTAGCAGACTCTTGGAGTCTTACCAGCTTATGTTCACTGCAACTTTGAATGGAGCGGTTGGTCTTGTGGATGTTACTCGACTCTCATCAGAGGTTTGCTTGCACACAGATGATGATGATGGAGTCAGTGGAGATGCAACAGGGCCTAGGCATCTATCGCACAATTCTGGCACTTTCAGGAAAACAGATGGAGGTGCAACACGTCTGGGGAATGAGCAGTTCGGAGAAGAGCCCCAGGTAATGAATGCTAAGGTGGACTTTCTTGAGAGGGATGGGGGAGTGAATCCTATAACTGAGGGCACAGCACTGCTGTTAAGGCCTGAGATCACTGCATACGCTCCCAAGGCTTATATGCTTTATCTAAAAGTGACGATCCCACCAGCGGCGTCTGGCACATCTGGTGTGTCACTTGAAAAATCTTATAGGAGACTGGTACCAAAAGGAGCTCTGACAACCCAGAAAATATACTTGATGAGACACAAACACCTAAATAAGTTAGTTGTGGGAGGCCAGCTCAAACGCATCCAACTGTCCGGACAATTGTGGAACTTTCACTTACCCTTTAAATCTGGTATTGGTTAGGAATTTCTTGAAGACCCCATATACTGAACATCCATGCTGTTTAGTTTTGGTTTCATTATATAAAAAAAAAGATAGAAAAGAAAAATGATGGGGTATTAGGGCATAATCTTCTACCAATTATTAAACATGTTTTACTTTATTATTTTAAAGTTAAAAAGATCATTTTAGGGGCGGAGCCAGCTAGCTAAAATAATGGTTGCATGTTTCCGGAGCTCCGGCTCTAACGCCTTAAAATTGCACTTAGATACCAGTGGGAGACAAATTAAATCCCTAAAATCAACGGGCTACTTGCTTAAAGGGACACTGAACCCACATTTTTTCTTTTGTGATTCAGATAGAGCATGCAATTTTAAGCAACTTTCTAATTTACTCTTATTATTAATTTTTCTTCGTTCTCTTACAATATTTTTTTAAAATGAAGGCATCTAAGCTTTTTTATTAGTTCAGACTCTGGACAGCACTTTTTTATTGGTGGATGAATTTATCCACCAATCAGCAAGAATAACCGAGGCTGTTCACCAAAACTGGGCCGGCATATAAACTTACATTCTTGCATTTCAAATAAAGATACCAAAAGAATGAAGAAAAATTGATAATAGGAGTAAATTAGAAAGTTGCTTAAAATTTCATGCTCTGAATTCTTCTGCTTCTGAATCACGAAAGAACAAATTTGGGTTCAGTGTCCCTTTAATGGCTTTTTAGCACTGAGAACATGCTAATATTTTGCTGACGTGGCAGTTTAAAATTGAGACCGGAGACTTATGCTCAACTACACAGACGGCAGCCATATTCTTGCCCACATGGAATAGCGTTATAATCGAGATGGAGAGCGCACAGCACATTCTAACTGGTCTTAGCAGACTCTTGGAGTCTTACCAGCTTATGTTCACTGCAACTTTGAATGGAGCGGTTGGTCTTGTGGATGTTACTCGACTCTCATCAGAGGTTTGCTTGCACACAGATGATGATGATGGAGTCAGTGGAGATGCAACAGGGCCTAGGCATCTATCGCACAATTCTGGCACTTTCAGGAAAACAGATGGAGGTGCAACACGTCTGGGGAATGAGCAGTTCGGAGAAGAGCCCCAGGTAATGAATGCTAAGGTGGACTTTCTTGAGAGGGATGGGGGAGTGAATCCTATAACTGAGGGCACAGCACTGCTGTTAAGGCCTGAGATCACTGCATACGCTCCCAAGGCTTATATGCTTTATCTAAAAGTGACGATCCCACCAGCGGCGTCTGGCACATCTGGTGTGTCACTTGAAAAATCTTATAGGAGACTGGTACCAAAAGGAGCTCTGACAACCCAGAAAATATACTTGATGAGACACAAACACCTAAATAAGTTAGTTGTGGGAGGCCAGCTCAAACGCATCCAACTGTCCGGACAATTGTGGAACTTTCACTTACCCTTTAAATCTGGTATTGGTTAGGAATTTCTTGAAGACCCCATATACTGAACATCCATGCTGTTTAGTTTTGGTTTCATTATATAAAAAAAAAGATAGAAAAGAAAAATGATGGGGTATTAGGGCATAATCTTCTACCAATTATTAAACATGTTTTACTTTATTATTTTAAAGTTAAAAAGATCATTTTAGGGGCGGAGCCAGCTAGCTAAAATAATGGTTGCATGTTTCCGGAGCTCCGGCTCTAACGCCTTAAAATTGCACTTAGATACCAGTGGGAGACAAATTAAATCCCTAAAATCAACGGGCTACTTGCTTAAAGGGACACTGAACCCACATTTTTTCTTTTGTGATTCAGATAGAGCATGCAATTTTAAGCAACTTTCTAATTTACTCTTATTATTAATTTTTCTTCGTTCTCTTACAATATTTTTTTAAAATGAAGGCATCTAAGCTTTTTTATTAGTTCAGACTCTGGACAGCACTTTTTTATTGGTGGATGAATTTATCCACCAATCAGCAAGAATAACCGAGGCTGTTCACCAAAACTGGGCCGGCATATAAACTTACATTCTTGCATTTCAAATAAAGATACCAAAAGAATGAAGAAAAATTGATAATAGGAGTAAATTAGAAAGTTGCTTAAAATTTCATGCTCTGAATTCTTCTGCTTCTGAATCACGAAAGAACAAATTTGGGTTCAGTGTCCCTTTAATGGCTTTTTAGCACTGAGAACATGCTAATATTTTGCTGACGTGGCAGTTTAAAATTGAGACACAAACACCTAAATAAGTTAGTTGTGGGAGGCCAGCTCAAACGCATCCAACTGTCCGGACAATTGTGAAACTTTCACTTACCCTTTAAATCTGGTATTGGTTAGGAATTTCTTGAAGACCCCATATACTGAACATCCATGCTGTTTAGTTTTGGTTTCATTATATATATGTTCCTAGGTAAATAGTGTTTGTTTGGAAAGCCAGTTAAAGTTGATTATATTTTTTTATATGTTTCAAACGATACCACCTATATCCTTGGGGTTGATGTGATTAAAGATATGAGACACCTCCCTACAGCACATTACTCCTTCTAAATATTATTATTTATATTTTAACCACCTAACCTTTAGATCTTTGAAATAACCTCCATGTTTTTATACACAACGTGGAATTAGTGCTAAGTCCTTATTTGAGTAATCTTGGCTACAGAAGTGATTTACTATACAACTAGCATCATGTATAGTTTTACCCTACCTCTCTGAAACTCTTTTTACCACCTCTATCATCCTGTACTGTTTGTATGATAATAAGGTCATCTTAGGTTTAAAGTTATTTTATTTTACTTTTAGACATATGTAAGAGCTATATAGAGGACTTACTCTCCCTATTCTACATAGCTCTGTTAAGTCTGTACTTTACTGTACTATTAAAGGGGTAGAAATATCAAGTTTATAAGCTATAGGAGAAAAAAAAAGAGTCCACCAATAGGACCTACTTAATGTTTACAATACTTGATCCTCATGTCGCTAGATGTAGGGCCTACACCTATGTGACGGGGGTTTAAGTAGCCAAGAAAGTGAAATATTAGCTTTATGGTATTGATAAAATTGTATTTTGGTTCTTAACCAGTATAGGTTCTAATAGCTTATATTTCTATCAAAACTACTGATCTTTTATTTTACTCACCATAGCTCCATGGTTTTATAGCTTGTAACATAAATACCTTTTTTTTAAGTAACTTGGGATAACTTTAACTATTTGATGCAACTCACATTATGTAACTAGCCTTAAGCAGTCTGTTTATATGTATCTCTAATTTCCTTGTTCAAGAGTGAATCCCTCAGTTTATTATATATATACCTATATAGTAACGCGGAAATATTATTGGACTCAAAGTACTCCTCCACCAGCCACTTTAAACATACCCATATTTAGTGCAACAATGCCTTTAGCATACGTTGTCAGTTTCATATGTTTCATAAAGAGGAAAACTTATACTATGTTACTATAATCGCCAATTAATATACTCTAGTAATCCTTTCATTTACAGGTAGCCATCCCCCCAATATAGTACTCTGGCATTTACCTAATTATGCTCAGAAACTTATTGCTTGGTTTCCCTTGAAAAATACCACACTCAATATAGCATTTGTCTATTTAAGTTTCCAGTCTACTATATAACATAAACAAAAGGTTTTTATTCATCTCCTCGTATCTAGTTTAGTTCATGCGAGATAGCTCTCTATCACTGTGGGAAACCATACTTTTAAAAGTTTCAGTTCACCTTACAAAAAATAGGTTCACACCGTATAAGCTTTGAAATGTATGTAGAGATGACTGTGAACTGTTTATTGATATATAATATATAATAATATTTCATAATACTCCATTTCCTAATAATCAAGAGTAAAGGCTTTTTATTTTTATTCCCACATTATAACCGGTTCATATAAGTAAGCCCTATACTATTGTGGGAAACTATCCTATTCTTTTAAATGCTACAATTTACTTCTCTATGTAGACAACTGAGGCTTAATTTGTCAATGTTAAAGTTTACCAGAGTTGTAACGGAGATGACTGTATATTGTTTTTTTAATATTAATATGTTTGATGTCACTACTTTCTATAATCGTATGCCAGATACGATACTGATTGTCTGTTGCAACTTGCATCTATATTTATCTATGCTTTGTAAATTGTAAAATTCAATAAAAAAGATTTTTGTAAAAAAAAAAGGATAATTTTAGTTCAATTCAACTTACGAACTAAAACATCCTGAGGCCAATGGGAAGTTATGTGACATAAACTAAGTGGCCACTTAGCTAATGTCTGTTAATTCAGGCTCTCTTTGTATGTAGCCACAGGTAGTTTAATTTATCTCACATAACTCCCCATTGGTAGAAGATTGTGCCCCAATCCCCCATTCTTTTTCTTTTTTTCTTTAATGCCTTTTCTTTTCTCTATTATTTTTTTAATACGTTTATTATCAGGTAGGGTTGTACCGGATAAAGGAAACAATTTTTTCTGTTTCCTATCCGTTATCTTCACCTTTAAATTAACACAGTTCCAGTTGTATATATAACTTTTCCATTTATACACATATTAACACATAAATATATATGTATATAATCATATACATATATATTTAAGTTTGCTACCATTGCTGCGCTACATACCCTCTTCGCTGGGCGATGTTCTAAAGCCAAGTATGATGACATCCGAACGAGGCTGCCATAGGAGACTATGGAAGCGTGCTCTCATGAGCGCAATGCTTCCCAGCAATGTGAACACAAGGTCACATTCACATTTCTGAAAACTTGCAATACCAGCGCACATTAGCGTGTGCTGGTATTACACAGTAGATCGCTAATATCGCTTTCATCAAAGTGATATATATCACTCCTCTTGTAATCTGGCCCTTAGTTTATCTATGTTTTGCTAACTTTGCTTTAGTTATGTCTTTCTCAGTCAAACACTAATAAATGTCCTTTCACCGGACATAATAACTAACAGACACCTAGATACAAGTTTTGCGCTATAGAGGGTGTGAAACGAATGCAATAAAAGTTGCGTTATTTCACCCTCCATAGCGCTGCCATTACAAGTTTTTAAAAAGCCACCTTTTGAGTGCGATATGGTGGAGATGAGCTCCATACTACACAAAATACAAGCGCTACTTTGACGTGCTCGTGCACGCTTTCCCCATAGACATCAATGGGGAGAAAGTGATGGAATAAAACTAACACCTGCGATCGCGGAATCAAAAGCTCTGTAACGCAACCCCATTGATGTCTATGGTGAAAAAAAACCCTAGCATAAACCCCATGTATAAACACCCCTAATCTGCTGCCCCTGACATCGCTGACACCTACATAAATGTATTAACCCCTAATCTGCTACTCCCGACATCACCGCCACTGAAATAAATCTATTAACACCTAATCTGCCGCTCCCGATATCGCCACCACTATAATAAAGTTATTAACATCTATTCCCCCACACCCTAACATCGCCCACACTATAATAAAGATATTAACCCCTATTCTGCCACTCCCCGACATTGTCGCCACTAAATAAAGTTAGTAACCCCTAAACCTCTGGCCTCCCACATCACTGCCACTAAATAAACCTATTAAACCATAACCCGACAGCCCCCCACATTACAAAAAACTAAATTAAACTATTAACCCCTAAACCTAACAACCCCCTAACTTTAAATTAAAATTACAAGATCCCTATAAATTACTCATTAAAAAAAAACTAACACTACTAAAAAAAAAATCTACAGTTACAAAAAATAAAAATACTTAATTACAAAAAATAAAAAAATACTAAATAACGAAAAATAACAAACAAAATTATACAAAATAAAAACAATTACCCCTAATCTAATAGCCCTATAAAAATAAAAAAGCCCCCCCAAAATAAAAAAAAACCCTAGCCTACAATAAACTACCAATAGCCCTTAAAAGTGCCTTTTGCAGGGCATTGCCCTAAAGAGATCAGTTATTTTACCTGAAAAAAATATTCAAATCAGCCAATAGAATTTTAGTAGCTCTCATCCTATTGGCTGATTTGAACAGCCAATAGGATTTCAGTAGCTCTCATCCTGTTGGCTGATTTGAATTTCAGGAGGATGCTCCGCGCCGGATGTCTTCAGGATGGACCCACTCCACGCCACCAGGATTAAGTTAGAAGACGCCGCCGGATAAAGACAAAAGATGCCGCCAGGAGGAATATAGAAGACGCCGTCTAGATGGATGAAGACCTCGCTGCCTGGATGAAGATTTTTTTGCCGCCTGGATGTCCGGACTTCAGAAACTGTAAGTGGATTGTCTGGGGTTAGTGTTTTTTTTTTAAAAATAATTTGGGGTGTTTTTTTTTTTTAATTAGGGTTTGGGCTTGCCTTAAAAGAGCTGAATACCCTTTTCAGGGCAAGAAAAAGAGCTAAATGCCCTTTTAAGGGCAATGCCCATACAAATGCCCTTTTCAGGGCAATGGGTAGCTTAGGTTTTTGTTAGTTTGTTTTTTTATTTTGAGGAGTTGGTTGGGTGGTGGGTTTTACTGTTGGGGGGGTCTTTGTATTTTTTTTTAAGGTAAAAGAGCTGATTTCTTTAGGGCAATGCCCTACAAAAGGCCCTTTTAAGGGCTTTTGGTAGTTTATTGTAGGCTCTGTTTTTTTTATTTTGAGGGGCTTTTTTATTTTTATAGGGCTATTAGATTAGGTGTAATTGTTTTTATTTTGGATAACTTTGTTATTTTTCGTAATTTAGTATTTTTTTATTTTTTGAAAATTAGTATTTTAATTTCTTTGTAACTGTAGATTTAGTTTTTTTAATGAGTAATTTAATTTATTTAATTGATAGATATTTTAATTTTAGTATAACAGTAATGTTAGTTTAATTTCTAGTTAAATCTTAGGTTTTTTAAAAATTTCCCAGATAGGTTTTTATTTATTTTAAGATAGGGATCTTGCAATTTGAATTTATAGTTAGGGGGTTGTTAGGTTTAGGGGTTAATAATTTAATTTAGTGTTTTGCAAAGTGGAGGGCTGGCGGTTTAAGGGTTAATAGGTTTATTTAGTGACAGTGATGTGAGAGGCCAGAGGTTTAGGGGTTACTAACTTTATTTAGTGGCAGCGATGTTGGGGAGCGGCGCAATTGGGGTTAATATCTTTATTATAGAGTGGGCGATGTTGGGGTGCGGGGGAATAGGAGTAAACAACTTTATTATACTGGCGGCGATGTCAGGGAGCAGCAGAATAGGGGTTACTAGATTTTATTAGTGGCGGTGATGTCAGGAGCCGCAGATTAGGGGTTAATAAGTTTAATATAGTGTTTGCGATGTGGGAGGGCCTCGGTTTAGTGGTTAATAGGTAGTTTATGGGTGTTAGTGTACTTTGAAACAGTTTAGTTACGAGTTTTGTGTAACAGTTTTGTTGCGTAAAACTCATAACTACTGCTCTCAGATTCTGAAACAGATCGTGTTGGTATAGGCTGTAAAGCAAGCTTTTTAGCCCCACCACAAAACTTGTAATTGCAGCACTATGGAAATTTTACACAAAAACGTCATTTTTTTGAGTGCATGACTGACGTTGTATTACAGGCTAAAATGCTTGCGGAATAGCTATACCGACAAGACTCATAATGGCTGCATTGCTGTTTTAACACTGAAATGATCAATTAGTCAGCGTTAAAACACGAACGCAAAACTCAGAATCTAGGTTAGATTTAGGACCTGCTGCTTGTACGCTCCTTAAATAATCATTGCCACAACATTATTTGATCTTTTATCCCATAAAGTTCACTGTATTTCTATTATGTAAAGTAAACAAACTTTACTCAAGTTTTAGGTATGGGTAAACCCCTATATACATTTTACTTCTTCATATTCCTTCTATTTATACCACTAATATTAATGATATTCTGTGCCTCATGTATGCACTTCTGCCTCTTTTTGTTCTGCTGAGCTGTGCTTCAATTGTTTAAAGCTAGAATAATATTTATATACTTGATATGAATTAAAAATATAGGGGTCGATCCGATATAAATCGTCGCCCGCAAAAGCCGGCGACGCCAATATTTGCGCGGGTTTGGTATCACATATACGGCGTAACCTAGAAGTTACGCCCGTATATTTCTGCCGTCGCCCGCAGTTTTTTGGGCCATAGGCAGGTATACCAAACCCGCGCAGTTTGGTATCCAATATGCAGCGTAAGGACTTACGTGGCGAAAATGGAGAAAACTTACTCCATTTTCACCTCGCCACAAAAAGCAGCCGTAAGAAGCCTTACGCTGACTATTGGAGCCCCGTAACTTCCTAAACTGGCTGCTAAAATAAACCTAACACCTAACGCATGCGCAATGTCTATCTCCCTGTCAACCGCGATCTGCTAAAATAAACCTAACACCTAACGCATGCGCAATGTCTATCTACCTGTCAACCGCGATCCCCCCCCCCCCCCGAAATCCCTAATAAAGTTATTACCCCCTAAACCGCCGCTCCCGGACCCCGCCACCTATATAAAAATTATTAACCCCTAATCTAATCCCCCTATACCGCCGCCAGCTATATTAATATTATTAACCCCTAATGTAAGCCCCTTACACCGCCGCCATCTCTATTAAAATGATTAACCCCTAATTTAATCTACCTACCCCGCCGCCAGCTATATTATCTATATTAACCCTAAGTATATTATAGTTAATATAGTTATTACATTATATATATTAACTATATTAACCCTAATTATATTAGGGTTAATATAGTTAATATAGTTACTATAGTATTTATATTAACTATATTAACTCTATCTAACCCTAACACCCCTAACTAAATTTATATTAAATTAATCTAATTCATTTATAAACTAAAATATTCCTATTTAAATCTAAATACTTACCTATAAAATAAACCCTAAGATAGCTACAATATAATTAATAATTACATTGTAGCTATGTTAGGGTTAATATTTATTTTACAGGTAAATAGTTAATTATTTTAACTAGGTATAATAGATATTAAATAGTTATTAACTATTTAATATCTACCTAGTTAAAATAATTACCCAATTACCTGTAAAATAAATCCTAACCTAAGTTACAAATACACCTACACTATCAATAAATTTACTAAACTACAAACATCTATCTAAAAATACAATTAAATTAACTAAACTAAATTACAAAAAAAACCAAACACTAAATTACAAAAAATAAAAAAAAGATTACAAGATATTTAAGCTAATTACACCTATTCTAAGCCCCCTAATAAAATAATAAACCCCCAAAATAAAAAAAATTCCCTGCCCTATTCTAAATTAAACAAATTTCAAAGCTCTTTACCTTACCAGCCCTTAAAAGGGCCTTTTGTGGGGCATGCCCCAAAGAATTCAGCTCTTTTGCATACAACAAATACAATCCCCCCCCCCATTACAACCCACCACCCACATACCCCTATTCTAAAACCACCCAAACCCCCCTTAAAAAAGCCTAACACTACCCCCCTGAAGATCTCCCTACCTTGTCTTCACCACACCGGGCCGAACTCCTGATCCGATCCGGGCGATGTCTTCCTCCAAGCGGCAAAGAAGAATTCTTCCTCCGGCGATGTCTTCCTCCAAGCGGCAGCAAAGTCTTCATTCTTCCGGCGGCATCTTCAATCTTCTTTCTTCGCTCCGCCGCCGCGGAGCATCCGTCCTGGACGACTGCTGAACTTGGAATGAGGTACCTTTAAATGACGTCATCCAAGATGGCGTCCGCCGAATTCCGATTGGCTGATAGGATTCTATCAGCCAATCGGAATTAAGTTAGAAAAATCTGATTGGCTGATTGAATCAGCCAATCAGATTCAAGTTCAATCCGATTGGCTGATCCGAACAGCCAATCAGATTGAGCTTGCATTCTATTGGCTGATCGGAACAGCCAATAGAATGCGAGCTCAATCTGATTGGCTGATTGGATCAGCCAATCGGATTGAACTTGAATCTGATTGGCTGATTCAATCAGCCAATCAGATTTTTCTAACTTAATTCCGATTGGCTGATAGAATCCTATCAGCCAATCGGAATTCGGCGGACGCCATCTTGGATGACGTCATTTAAAGGTACCTCATTCCAAGTTCAGCAGTCGTCCGGGATGGATGCTCCGTGGCGGCGGAGCGAAGAAAGAAGATTGAAGATGCCGCCGGAAGAATGAAGACTTTGCTGCCGCTTGGAGGAAGACATCGCCGGAGGAAGAATTCTTCTTTGCCGCTTGGAGGAAGACATCGCCCGGATCGGATCAGGAGTTCGGCCCGGTGTGGTGAAGACAAGGTAGGGAGATCTTCAGGGGGGTAGTGTTAGGCTTTTTTAAGGGGGGTTTGGGTGGTTTTAGAATAGGGGTATGTGGGTGGTGGGTTGTAATGGGGGGGGGGGATTGTATTTGTTGTATGCAAAAGAGCTGAATTCTTTGGGGCATGCCCCACAAAAGGCCCTTTTAAGGGCTGGTAAGGTAAAGAGCTTTGAAATTTGTTTAATTTAGAATAGGGCAGGGAATTTTTTTTATTTTGGGGGTTTATTATTTTATTAGGGGGCTTAGAATAGGTGTAATTAGCTTAAATATCTTGTAATCTTTTTTTTATTTTTTGTAATTTAGTGTTTTTTTTTTTTGTAATTTAGTTTAGTTAATTTAATTGTATTTTTAGATAGATGTTTGTAGTTTAGTAAATTTATTGATAGTGTAGGTGTATTTGTAACTTAGGTTAGGATTTATTTTACAGGTAATTGGGTAATTATTTTAACTAGGTAGATATTAAATAGTTAATAACTATTTATTATCTATTATACCTAGTTAAAATAATTAACTATTTACCTGTAAAATAAATATTAACCCTAACATAGCTACAATGTAATTATTAATTATATTGTAGCTATCTTAGGGTTTATTTTATAGGTAAGTATTTAGATTTAAATAGGAATATTTTAGTTTATAAATGAATTAGATTAATTTAATATAAATGTAGTTAGGGTTAGATAGAGTTAATATAGTTAATATAAATACTATAGTAACTATATTAACTATATTAACCCTAATATAATTAGGGTTAATATAGTTAATATATATAATGTAATAACTATATTAACTATAATATACTTAGGGTTAATATAGATAATATAGCTGGCGGCGGGATAGGTAGATTAAATTAGGGGTTAATCATTTTAATAGAGATGGCGGCAGTGTAAGGGGCTTACATTAGGGGTTAATAATTTTAATATAGATGGCGGCGGTGTTAGGGGCTCACTTTAGGGGGTTATAGATATAATATAGCTGGCGGCGGGGTACGGGAGCGGCGGTTTAGGGGTTAATAACTTTATTAGGTTGCGGCAGGGTACGGGAGCGGCGGTTTAGGGGTTAATAGCTTTTTATTGTTAGGATAGTGAGGGGGGATAGCGGATAGAGGGTTAGACAGTGCGGGCTATGTTAGGGAGGCGTGTTAGACAGTGCTGGTGTTTTAGACTTTAGTCAGGTTTTATAGGCGCCGGCAGTTTCTAACGTGCCGCAAGTCACTGGCGACGCCAGAAATTTGTACTTACGCAGATTTCTGGACATCGCTGGTTTATCCGACTTACGGCACGTTAGCATCTGACGGCGACATATATGGGATAGCTCGAGTTGCGAGCTGAAACTGTGGGCGACGCCGGTTCCCTCGCTTGCGCCGCAAACTGCGATCTATATCGGATCGCGCCCATAGTCTGAACCACACTCTAATTAACCAGTATTCAAAATAAAATATTCTTAAAGTGACATTTGATAAGTTATCTAGATTGTGTTTTATTTTTCCAGATATAGTTTACAATTGACCACATATATTTTACTTCTCCAGTAGGTAAATAATTATGCATTATTTTTTTTTTGTTCTTTAAACTTATAGATCTAGATGACTATAGTACAAATACTTTTTAACATCTATGTGATCTATTTTTTATTTTGATGGCTTAACTAAATCACTTTTTTTTAACAGTATTGTGTAAATTTGACCTTTTTAATATTTCATTTTGATTGGTTAAATGTTCTTTATTTTTTACAGCTTTATGAAACAAAATGTAGGTAACTGGAAGAAAACTGAAGGTCAGTTACATCACAGCATATTGAAAAGGTCAAAACAGTAAGGTAAATTACTACAATTTTCAAAAATACTGTGTAGTCTTGTCATAAATGTAATCTGGGCTTGCATTTTCTTGACATTCTTAGCATAAAAAAATATAACTTGAATAAACGCTGGTAATGGATGGTCTTAGTGGTAAAAAAATAAATTTCTTTAGAAATTGCATCCACTAAAACTGATTTGTTATTTCCTTAAGTAATTAATCTATTTAATTATTTATCAGACTAAACAGTGGATATGACACATTGTTTGCATGCTTGGGTAAGTTTTTTTTTTCTAAGGCATTCAAGATGTTAGACTAGCCATTTGAATTTGTAAAATAATTTTAATTACATCCTATATAATAAAAGGCCAAGTATGTTTGTCAGATGCAGTCATGCGCAGTAGAGACTGCACGTGACAAACATACCTGGCCGTTTGGATCCTGACACTCAGCAAGGCTGAAGCAGAGTGTCAGGGAGCATGGCCGACGGGAGCGTCGCAATGGGGGCGTGGCTGGGCGTCGCGAGGGAGTATAGGGATTTCGGGGACTCAAGGTCAAGGTCGGTGCTGAGCAGGGAGATGAAGTCGGAGGGCATGACCGCTCGGACCGGCAGGTGAAGTGGGGGCCACACGGTAAGTCCCAATACCAGCTTCGGTCTCCTAACACTGACAGTAAAATCGACGGCACGCCCCCCCAAAACTTACACTGACAGCCAGATGCGCATGCTCGAGGTGGAGAAAAGGAGCTGACACACTGACGATTGACAATATGGGTGGGACCCTACATTTGACAGACAGTTGACGGTTGCTAGGGGCGGGGACTAAACGTATCCATACTTTGACGTAAAGAAGGCGGTGCGTGAGAATTTGACAGCAGATATATTTTGGGGTGGTACACAGAGATGACATAAGGATGACGTATTATATGGTCGCATACAGACCTGTACTGAGACAGTAATGACGTAAAATAACACGATTTTGGAGAGTTATTTTGTTACCTGCAAAGAATGAGTGTATTTGGGTACAACTCACTCATTGCACTCAAATTCTAAAGGAACCAATTACCTAAATATGACGGTAGTGCATTCAGGGGTTTTGCAAACATTTGTTGGAAAAATAGAAACTTGCATGCGCATGCTTAGTATCACATCCAAAATGTCACAGTTGAAGCACGACTTGCTGAGTGCTTCTGAGATGCCCGTGCACGTGTCTCACCTGACAATGGTAGGGGAACTGTTTGTACAAGAAAAGTTGTCATATTGATAACTTTCCGCAAAAGCGTTTTTTAAACTAACATACAAGGGGGAGAGCCAAAGGGGGGAGAGCCATAGAGGGGGGGGGAGAGAGCCAAAGAGGGGGGAGCCAAAGGGGTTGGAGAGAGCCAAAGGGGGGGAGAGAGCCAAAGGGAGGGGGGAGAGTCAAAGGGGGGAGAGAGAGAGCCAAAGAGGAAAGAGAGCAAAGAGGAGAGAGAGCCAAAGAAAAGAGAGAGCAAAAGAGGGGGGGAGAGAGAGCCAAAGAGGGGGGAGAGAGCCAAAGAGGGGGGAGAGAGCCAAAGGGGGGGGGAGAGAGCCAAAGGGGGAGGGGAGAGAGCCAAAGAGGAAAGAGAGCAAAGAGGAGAGAGAGACAAAGAATAGAGAGAGCCAAAGAGGGGGGAGAGAGCCAAAGAGGGGGGAGAGAGCCAAAGGGGGGGGAGAGAGAGAGAGCCAAAGAGGAAAGAGAGCCAAAGAGGAGAGAGAGCCAAAGAGGAGAGAAAGCCAAAGAGGAGAGAGAGCAAAAGAGGAGAGAGAGTCAAAGAGGGGAGGCAGGAGAGAGCCAAAGAGGGGGGGAAGAGAGCCAAAGAGGGGGGAGAGAACAAAAGAGGGGGGAGAGAGAGCAAAAGAGGGGGGAGAGAGCAAAAGAAAGGGGGGAGAGAGCCAAAGAGGGGAGAGAGAGAGCAAAATAAGGGAGAGAGAGAGCAAAATAGGGGAGAGAGAGAGCAAAAGAGAAGAGAGAGAGTGCAAAGGAGAGGGGGGAGAGAAAGCAAAAGAGAGGGGGAGAGAAATCAAAAGAGAGCAAAAGAGGGGTGGGACCGCTGTACTGCAAAAAATGGCCCGTGTACACAGGCTTTAGTACTTGTATATGATAGCAGAACAATCTGGTTAAACACAAATAGACTAGATGACACAGGTGTTACATGTGTTTTTCAATTTGAGTTTTGAATGATACCTATTGAAGCAAAATATAAACAACTGAAGAAAAGGAAACTATAATGTATGATTAATTCAATGCCTTTTCAGTTTTACTGCATGCTTTTTTTATGTATACAGTAATATCCCATGGCATGTGTGCAACTAACTGTTTTATACTATTTTTTAGTCATTTTAAATAAGCTATTTCTTTAAAAAAGAATGCTGATGTTGGTGTTTTATATTTCTTAACTCTGTATTAAACCAGGAAACAATATTGAACAGGCAAAGAATGATACTCAAAATAAATAAAGAGGGTTTCAAAGAAGTCAAGGCAGGTGACTTAGGAAAATAAAAAACAAACTAAGGGGAGCCATACTAGGTAGCAAAATTGGGAGCCCCTCTCATCATCTCAATAATCTGCGCTTCATTGTACTATTGCAGTGACATTGCTGTTCTAATTATCAAGCATAAGCTATAGCAGCTTTACTGCATTGCTAGATATAAATATTATGACTATTATCCCATGAGGAGCCCTATTCTGGACAGTTGAAGACTTTGGTAGTGGCCTTAATATTTGCTCTCAACTCCCCAGCTAAAACCACACTGTGACAAAATGGAGGACTTTTACATGTTAATGCAGACACTACTGTCTGAATTTGAAGAGAAGCTGCACAATAGTTTTGACAATCTTATACTACTAACGCAGACTCCTTACTCAGTGGATGTCAATTCAGAGACTAAGATGGTGGAATAAGATGGATCTCGCTACGCACTGCACTAATACCCAGCTAGCCGCAAAATTGTGTGTTCCCGAGTCAGTGCCTATTAGCTATGTGGGAGATTCATGTGAGATAGTATAAGATCACTCAAAAATATCTTTCCTGGATGTGGGGGATGCGGCCGAATCCTGAAGTGAAATATAAGCAACTTACAGATCTGCGTGTTGATTCCCCTGCATGATGTCTCTAGGAGTTTGCTTACAAGATCCAAATGCGTTGTTGTACTTAGATCAACTGGCTCCACAAGAGAGGTCTGAGCTTCTAACTATCAGACTCTAGAGTCCTCTCAACTTACTTCTCACCTTGAAGTGAATAGCGGTATGTATGTTTACTGGAGAGCTGGAGTAGGCTAAAATTTACAGAGTTCAATCTTTCTTTCATCATATTACATGGCAAAGACAGTATATATGTTCATTTAAAAGACTGGAGTTTCCAGAACTATCTTATGAAGACTGCACAGCCTTATATATGAGAGGATACTCTACTAAGTTGAACACTGATTATATAGCTATATACTGCATCTGATTTCAAGCAAGAAGGCCTGTCTTTAATAATGTTAATAAGTTATTTTGATTTTGGCTGTATTGCAGATGGCTAGGTCTATTAGTAATCATATGCTGAACCATCTACAGATCCAAAGCTGGGCTTTTCTATTCCACACCCTCAATGGATTGCCTTTCTCTATTCCTAGAGGTCCAAGAGAGGTCCATTAAAAAGTTAAGTTTGGGAAGGATACTAGTTTTAACTGCTATATGCTATATCCTAGTTTGATAACATTCAAATTTCATGCTAGTCTACCTCATATTACATTAAAAAGCTAGGCAAGGTCCAAGAGTGGTCTATTGCTACTAGAGGGAAGACTTTATTTTGGAAAACTACAGGTCATATTATTTTATAGAATATTAATGCATGTGTCTTTGTTATTATTACACTGAATGTATAATTTGTATTATTCATAAGACCTTATTTTTTGTTTATTAATCTTAGAAAGTTATTTACTGAACTTGTATACTGTACTTCTTAATTGTATAAGGACATTTCATGTTGCAACTATGCTAATGACCTCAATAAAAAAATAATAAAAAAAATTGAAAAGCTTGTAAAAATTATTTTTTAAGTAGATTGGAATATGACTTACATTTTCTCAATGTATTAGTTATTAGAACTATTAGTTATTAGTGAAGGTAAAAAACCATTGAATAAAAACATGTGATCATTTTTTTTAATAGTTTTCTAAAAGTTTTAAAAGGCTTTAAAGGGACAGTCTACACCAGAATTGTTATTGTTTTAAGAGATAGATAATCCCTTTTTTACCCATTCCCTAGTTTTGCATAACCAACACAGTTATATTTATATATTTTTTACCTCTGTGATTATCTTGTATCTACGCCTCTGCAGACTGCCCCTTTATTTCAGTTCTTTTGACAGACTTGCAGTTTAGCCAATCAGTGATGGCTCCCAGGTAACTTCATGTGCACGAGCACAGTGTTATCTATATGAAAAACATGAACTAACTCCCTCTAGTGGTGAAAAACCTGTTAAAATGTATTCTTAAGGGCGGCCTTCAAGGTCTAAGAAATTAGCATATGAACCTCCTAGGTCAAGCTTTCAGCTAAGAATACCAAGAGAATAAAGAAAAATTGGTGATAAAAGTAAATTGGAAAATTGTTTAAAATTACATGCCCTATCTGAATTATGAAAGTTTTTTTTGGACTAGACTGTCCCTTTAAAGGGTCAGTCACTATCCATTAGAAAAAATGTATATAATATTTTTCAAAAGAAAAACGCCATTAAAGAATGTTAAGATTTTTGTAGATAAATAATTTTCTAATGGGTTGTGATCAACCACTGAATTTGGAAACACCACAAAAGCCATGCAGTGCACTTAGCAAGGATATTATGATTTATGTAATGGGAGTAAATGACCTCTGTTTTAAAGTTTAGTAATTTGTTTCTATAGGAAAGTACATATAAAGGGATAGTAAAGTCATAATTAATCATTCATGATTCAGATAGTGCATGTAATTTTGAACAACTTTCTTGGTCACTTTTATCATCAACTTTGCTTTGTTCTCTTGGTATTCTTAGTTGAAAGCTAAACCTAGATAGGTTCATATGCTTATCTGAATGCAGTTGACAGTTTTTCACAGTTAGATGGTGTAAGTTCATGGGTTTCATATAAATTACATTGTGCTCAGGCACGTGGAGTAATTTAAAAGTCTGCACTAATTGCCTGAAAAGCAAGTCTGTCAAAAGATCTGAGATAAGGGGCAGTCTGCAGAGGCTTAGATACAAGGTAGTTACAGAGGTAAAAAGCATATTTCTATAACAGTGTTGGTTATGTAAAACTGGGCAATGGGTAATAAAGGGGATTATCTATCTTTTTAAACAATAAAGGCTAAGCCCAAAGGTGCTTTCACAAAAGAGAATTTTCCTGAAGTTTATCAGTCTGATTCCACTTATACAGGTCAGTCCAACCCAGAAATGCCATGCTATACTCCTCTGACCTAGGAACATTGCAACCCAAGATGGTTGTTTTGGCCTTCTTTGGGCCTCATCAGTAAAGTGCAGACATATCACTCTAGGCACATTGGGAAGGTAGTTCAAGTCTGGTTTCCCCCATGACACTTAGGGAGACCCCCTAGAGTCATATTTTAAATGTTAACAACAAGTAGAAGAACTCAACCAGGAATTAACAATAACTCAATAGCTTGTTCTCTTGCTAATTGCCAGCCGGGAACAGCCTCTATTTAGCCCATTTGTGCTTTTCACATAGGAGAAATTTCCTAAAGTATCAGTCTGATCCTGTCTATACAAGAACGAGGAACATGGCAAACCCAGACTCTCTTTGGGCCTTGTCAGTGAGGTGCCGCGATATACCTCTAGGCACATCCTGGAATTCTGTGTTTCCTTGATAGAGTAGTCAACCAATCAGCTGCTTCTTATCAACAGAGATACCTCAACCAAACAGCACAAGATGTCGAGCAGAAAAAAAATTATAGCTCAAATTGGTAACTGTAAAACTGTGTTATTTCATATTTTTGATTATTTGATGGCATACAATTAGTAACTATAGTAGAAGTATATTTGTAAGGGGGGAAAAATATGATTTTGCCCCAGTCGTGCATTTTGAACAAATCATTATGCATATATTTAACTAGTTTTCATTTTCTATAATTTGCAAAGTAGTATATGAGATTTGTTCTAAAATAAATGTTTAGTATATCATACAGTTTACATTACTATCACAATACATTTGGCTAATAGATGTTCAATAAACTTAAGTTATTTTTACATCAGGATTAGTTTTTTTTAAGTTAATTTCATTGTAAAATGTTCTCTGTAGCAGAATTTGTAGCATCAGGTAATTGCATAAATATTTATATTTTAATAAAATTAACATGATTTAGTCAACTAATGCCATATAATTTATATGCAGCTTAATAAAATATAGCATAATTATATATTCATATAAATATTATAAACCTTTCTTTGCTTTTGTCTTGAAAAATCTCTGTAAAGTAACCATAAAACTTGAGATATTGAATGACAAATAAAAGTTACATAGTGCCAAATACAAAAATAAAATCACCCACAAGGGGGCGGAGCCTGGCCATGTCGGAACATGGCCGCACAAAGTTAGAGCTCCGAGCTACACAACATCCTTTCCCTAATTAGTAGCCGGACTTTTGACCTGCAGAGAGCTCTGATATATAGCAGCGAGACAGGGGAAATAGTGAGTCACTTTGGCTGCAGAGATGAATTGACCCGTGGTCAGCATTGGAAGTTATTCTTACCTATGCTCTCAGCACAGCGGCAACAGGCACCATATTGACTGCCCTACGGAGTAAATAGGAAAAGAACGTTATATGGGGGACAAAAACAAAAAAGCAGGTGAGACCTTAAAAAGCGCTGTGGCACAAGCACTTCTGCTTAGACCCCTCATCGTTGCATATATAATGACCCGTAGATGATAGGAAGGCCTGGCAAACACACTCTGACCTGATCGGAAGAGCAGCTATGCAGCAAGTATTTGCAAAAAGTGGCAGTGTGGAGTTGGTGGTCGATTACACCTTAACATGAACTGACCAATTATCCTGCCCTGTGCCCATCACACCACATAACATGATACCACCATAGCCAACGGATGTGGGTATTATAATTACCACTATATTAAAAACATAGGGCATCTTGAAGAACAGCCTCTCCTAACCCCCACGCTTCCCCGCCCCGTCTAAGGGCCGCAGACACAACATATCAGCCTCCTTTCCCCTACCTCAGAGCGGCATAAAATCTTAATTATAACTACTGTCTCTTGACACTTTTTATTAGCCACCAGAAGGGGATAAGAATTATAAAAATGGCTTCCAAGAAAGGCGCGAAGTCGGACAAGAACACTAAACAACCACCTACATTACCTATGTCTGTAAGCAATTTCTTCAGTCCCACTGAAACTTCTATCTTGGAGCAAAAATAAGCAGGGGTTCTCAATCTGTCCCCACAACACACAGCACAGCAACAACCAGCACCTTTAGACTTTATGACACAAATTAAAGCGGATATAGCCAACCTCCCCTCTAAGTCTGATTTTGACTCTCTAAAAAGCCTAATCAAATCAGAACTTACTACTGTCAGGAAAGAAATATCGGACATTGGGTACAGAGTAGAAGACATGGAGGACACACAGGAAACACTGATTGATATGACAGACTCTCTCACGACTCAAACTAACATACATGAGGCTAGAATCTCAGCTCTCCAGGATAAACTGGACGATATAGACAACAGAAACCACAGGAATAACCTGAGGATTAGAGGGATCCCGGAGAAAATTGCGGCAGCAGATCTAGACAGTTATGTTCAACATCTTTTCCGCCACCTTAAAAAAGACCAGCAAGCTCCAGTATTGGAACTCGACAGGGTCCATAGAGCCCTCAGACCACCTCCACCAGACACCGCTCCACCAAGAGACGTGATCCTAAGATTCCTTAGATATAAGGACAAAGAGGAAATATGGACACTGACCCGTCAATTGAGAGATATACCCTATCTTGATCATGATCTTCAGGTTTTTCTGGATTTGCCCTAACACGCTGCAAAGGAGTAGGGAAGTCGCCTTCATAACTAAAGTTCTCAGGTACAGGAAGATCAGATATAGATGGGGATACCCCTTCAGTTTGACCATCTCACATGAAGTCAGCGTCTACATCTACAAAGAACCCCAGGACCTGGACTCCCTCTCCAAGGGTCTCAACATTACTTTTAATGTCCCAGCTGACTTTGACTCTCAAGGAGGCAAAGAAGATAACAGTGTATCGGGGGATTCCAGACAACTGCAGGGAAAACAACGATGGCAGACGGTATCCAACAGCAAACGCAGAAGGGACAAACAAAAATCTGCCTCCCCTGAGGCAATAGTTTCTACTGCACAGGAGACATGAAGCTGTTCAACTATGGGTGAGATTGTTTCAATTGTTAAACATATATATGTCCTCTGAAATATACTGGGTGATGATGGGCATAGTTAGTTAATTAGTTAGTTAGTTAGTTAGTTAGTTAGTTGGTTTGCACATATACAGATGTAGGTCTTATAGAGACTATGAGTTTCTTTAAAGGTTAAATTTAAAATAGTTATTGAGGGAGGGGATGTTGTCCTGCATCCCCCCTAACATGATGGTAAGAAGTTGTATTTCTTCTCATGTTTATATGTTGTATTGTGTTGTTATATGGTTTATATCTGTTTGGAGGTATGTTGAAAATCTGCAAGAACTGATGAGCTGTATTTCCACTGAACATGTTAGACATAAGAGCGTGATGAGTCAAGTGTTATATACCAAGCATACACCTCCCGAATTTGAAAATTATATACAATGGGGTCCCCAGGAAAGACCTTGAGCTCTACAGACACACATAGGGGGATTAACTTACTCACAGTCAATGCAAAGGGCCTTAACAGTCCATTTAAGAGAAATCTAGCAACAAGAGACTTTAAAGAAAGAAAGGGTGATGTGATCTTCTTACAGGAGACTCACTTCTTAAAAAATAGAGAACCTGGAGCATTTAAACATAAGTTTGGTGAGTCTTTTTACGCCTCTAACACTACCAAAAAGGGCGGAGTGGGCATTCTGTTTAGAAGAGGTATACCATTTCAAGCTTACAAACAAGTAAAAGACAAACAAGGCAGATTCCTCATACTTGTGGGGAGTCTATTCCACAAGCAGGTAACCCTAGTTAATGCATATGCCCCGAACACAGCGCAGGGCGCCTTTTTCAGAACCTTGGCCAATGCAATTCTTAAAGTGGTTAAGGGCTCATTAATTATGTGTGGAGACCTCAATTGTACACTAGATCCCACGTTAACTCCATGGGGACGTCATCCACTGCACATGCAATCATAACATAAACAAACTTAAAGTATGTCTTAGAGAACTCGCTTTACATGATGTTTGGAGGGTACTACACGATAATGAGAGGGACTACACGTTTTTCTCCCACCCACATGCTAGACACTCAAGGATTGATTATATCCACGCCAATGTATCTAGTATAGCGCTAGCTAGTAACTGTCGGATACTTCCAACGTCATGGACAGATCATTCAATGGTAAGCTGCCACATGAGATGGGACACCAGGGATAACACTAGCTACTTGTGGAAATTAGATGATAGATTACTAGATGATCCCATATATACAATAAGCATAGAGAAAGCATTAGAAAGTTTCTTTCAGCTAAACTCAGATGATGGGGTGGATGCTAGATTTCGCTGGAGAGTGGATAAAGCGGTCATGAGGGGTGAGCTGTTGAGTGTGAATGCACACCAGTTAAAACAACAGAGAGTATATTACGAGCTAGTACTAAATAAATTGGAGGACCTAGATAGAGAGCTTAAAAAGAACCCCAAGGACACACAGACACTAATTCTCTAAAAGGAATATAAAGGTAAACTCAATGAAATAATAGATAAGGACTGTAAAAATATGGCATTCAAACTCAATCAACAGCACTACGAGGGTAATAATAAAAGCAGTAGGCTATTTGCTAGGAAACTAAAGTGGAAAATAAATAAAGCACACATCCTAAGAATTAAGGACTCAAATGGGAGGGAACAAGTGTCGACCAAAAATATAGCTGAGGCGTTCCGCACATACTACGAGAACCTCTATAATCTGCGGGAACCACCGTCGGACCACATAGATACATTTTTAGATAACCTGGTTTTCCCTGAGTTAAAAGAGGAGGATAGGGCTTACTTAAATGAACCCTTTACAATAAACGAAATTAAAAAAATAATTAAAGATCTCCCAACCAGAAAGCACTGGGGCCTGATGGCTACACGACATATTATTATAAACAAATATATTGACATTCTCACACCGCATTTATTAGATTTATTCCAGACATTATCAGAAACAAAACCATTTTTACAAGACTCTTTAACAGCGCACATTGTGGTACTTCCCAAGCCAGGCAAAACAACTGACAGAGTGGAAAACTTCCGGCCCATATCATTATTTAATAATGATATTAAAATTTATGCTAGGCTGCTGTCTACCAGATTAAACTCCATCATACCTCGAATAATTGCTAGGGACCAGGTAGGATTTGTGGTTAATAGAGAGGCAAGGGACAATACGGTGAGAGCAGTGGATTTGATAGATTATGCAGTGTCAAAGGATATACCACTAGTACTGCTCTCCACGGACGCGGAAAAAGCCTTTGACCACATCCGGTGGAGATTCTTGGAGGCGACACTAGAAAAATTCGGCTTAGGGACCTCATTCATAACAAAGATTATGTCGTTATATAGCTCTCCCTTGGCACAGGTACGGGTAAATGGCACACTGTCTCAATCTTTCTTAATAAGCAACAGCATGAGACAGGGATGCCCCCTGTCCCCCCTGCTGTTCGCTTGTGTAGTGGAGGTCCTAGCTATATCAATAAGAAAAGACAGTAACATAGAGGGAATTAAAATCAGGGAAAACAACTATAAAATCATGCTATACGCAGACGACATCCTATTCACCCTCACAAACCCACTCACATCGGTGCCCCTGATATTACAACACCTGAGGGAATTCCAACTCGCATTCCAATTTTTTAATTAACAAAACAAAATCAGAGATACTAAATATATCCCTTTCACAAGCGCAACTCTCTCAGTTAAAACTAATTTGCCCTTTTAAATGGCAAATAAAATCACTGAAGTACCTGGGAACCCATCTAACAAATAACATAAAAGACTTGTTTCAGGTTAATTATATACCACTACAAAGAAGAATTATAGCCGATCTCTCCTCATGGAGATCATTGCACACCTCGTGGATAGGGAGAATAAACATTTTTAAAATGAACGTCCTCCCACATATACTGTATGTTATGCAGGCCCTGCCCATACCTCTGCTGAGCTCATTCCTTTCATCTCTACAAGCAAAAATACTAGAGTTTGTTTGGAACAAAAAACATGCAAGAATAAATAAATATATCATGTGCACCCCCTTACATAGTGGAGGAATGGGAGCCCCTGACCTACTGAAATATAGCCTTGCTATATATCTGCAAAGGATTCTTGACTGGTCACATAACTTTCACAATAAAATTTGGGTTTAAATAGAACATGAGGTAGCGGGCATTAATCATTTGGGATCACAGTGTTGGACTACTCAGGGAGGTCTACCTGGGGACAATGGCTTAAACCTATTATGTGGAGAGACATTTAGAGCTTTTGACAAAGTGTTACTAAAATTCCCACACATATCATCTAGATATTCACCGCTGACACTACTGATTGAAAATAGAGAGTTCATACCGGGGCTAGGCTTACCTCCTTATAGTTCAGATACAACACATAGAACCCTGCAAGTGTTTCAGCTGGGAAATGAAAATAACTTATATACAAGGGGAGAGCTGATATCAAAGGGCCTTTCAATTTTTAAAAATTGTCTGTTCCATCACCAATGCACCTCGTACATTTTTAGGCACAACGACAGGAAAAATCTGATAAGGCCCATGACACAGTTTGAAATATTGTGTGCAGCCTCTGAGCCAATACGTCACTCCCTTTCACTGTTGTATAGGATTCTACAACTACAACCCCCGGGCCATGTCCCTTACTATGTGGAGAGATGGAATGAGGAGTTAGGCACTGATATTGACCATAGGGAAGCAAAAAGTATATTCTATAATGTTTCAAAATCTTCTGTATCAGCTAACACAATTGAGCTAAATCTTAAGATTCTACACAGGTGGTATATGAAAACAGTTAGGATACATAAGCTATTTAATACGCAAAATGATACATGCTGGAAATGTGGCTCAGAGAAAGGGACGATGTCCCATATTTGGTGGTCCTGTGCTGCCATAGCATTAATATGGGAAAGTATAGCTACAGAAGCCTCTAAAGCTGTAGGCAAAACATTACCATTAGATCCCAAACTGTGGCTGTTCTTGTACAGCCCCAGAAGACTATCAACAGCGCAAAAAAGATGTTCCACATATTAAGTAATGGTTTGAAAATATTATTGGCCCAGAGGTGGAAGACACAAAGCATGCCTAGTATAGCTCAATGGGTACATAAATGTAATGGTCTATTAAAACTAGAAGAGTACCATTATATGAAGGTCAAGTGCATAGATTTATATACACAGATGCTGGCGCTTTGGGAGGCCTATGTGGCGCAGAGATTTGAGCAATAGGGAAGGGAAGGATGAGAGTAGATCTCTTTTGGATAATATATGTTGGGGTGCAGGTGGGGATGCGATGTGTTAAAATATAAATCTCATTACGTATTGATTTTGTGGGATGGTGGACTGTGATGTGGGTATCGGCTCTTGGATAAAGATTCTTGTCTATATTGCAGATATGTAATTTATTTGTTTCTATTGTAAAATCACAAGAAAATAGTTCCCAATATTATGACTTCGAAGGCCTGTGCAATTGTAATTTTTGATTATTCTGTTTTGTACTTGTTTCCTCGTTCAAAAAGATTGTCATTATTGTTTATGCATTTGTCCTTTGGATATTACTGTATTGTTTTTCTTCAATGTTGGAGACACAATAAAAATATTTTAAATAAATAAATAAAATCACCCACAAAAACAACAAAAACACTAAAAACAAAATAAACTATATATTATTAGGGAAATGTATGTAATCATATATGGGGGTAGGTAAGGGTGTGTTGAACTCAGAGTGCAGAAACAGATAAAAAGAACAATTAAAGTATTTTCAAAACTTTACTAATTGATAAGCAAAAGATCAGTTGGTAGTACAAAATGAAGATCACAGAAATAGCACCTTTGAACATAGGCCCTAAGCAGAAAACTGAAGTCCAATATAAAGTTCTGAAAACTTAAAGGGACACTGAACCCAAAAATGTTCTTTCATGATTCAGATAGAGCATGACATTTTAAGCAACTTTCTAATTTACTCCTATTATATTTTTTTTCCGTTCTCTTGCTATCTTTATTTAAAAAGCAGGAATGTGATGCATAGGAGCCGTCCCATTTTTAGTTGAGAACCTGGGTTATGCATGCTTATTAGTGAGTAAATGTAAGCCTCCAATAAGCAAGCGCTATCCATGGTATTGAATCTAAAATTGTCTGGCTGCTAAGATTTACATTCCTGCTTTTAAAATAAAGATAGCAAGAGAACAAAGAAAAATTGATAATAGGAGTAAATTAAAAAGCTGCTTAAAATGTCGTGCTCTATCTGAATCACGATAGGAAAAAAATTGGGTTCAGTGTCCCTTTCAGTCGGTTGCAGTTACAAAGTCCAATGAGCACTGGTGCTTAAACTGTGCAGTAAGGTTGAGACTGTCACAGAATACCAGATAGATACAGCAGGCATAGCTTGGTTTGAGGAAGGCTGTCTCTGGTATAGTAGACACAGGGTTCTCAGCAGGCACAGGATACCCAGGAGGTACTGTTGGCGAGACTGTCATGGGATACCAGACATATACAGTAAAGCAAACACAGCTGGTTTGAGGAAGGCTGTTACTGTTATGGTAGACACAGGTCTCTCAGCAGGCACAGAATACTGAGCAGGTACTTTTGGTGAGACTGTCACGGGATACCCAATAGGTACAGCAGGCACAGCTTGTTTGAGGAATACTGTCTCTGGTATAGTAGACACAGGGTTCTCAGCAGGCACAGGATACCCAGCGCGTACTCTTGGTGAGACTGTCACAGGATACTTGATAAATGCAGTAGGCACCAGTATAAAGCAAGACTGTTTGGCCTTCAAGAACCAGGTGAGCATATGCAGGTACAAGGTAAGTATGCTTGTTTTTTTAAGCAAGGAAAGCATACACAGGTACAAGGTAAGCATGCTTTGTCTCTGAGTCGAAGTGAGCATACACAGGTATAAGGTAAGTATGCTTGGTCTCTGGAACAAGGTGAGCATAGAAAGGTATCAGGTAAGTATGCTTGGTGTAAGGCCCTGACTGGAAAATTGTAAGTATATCTCTTTAAATGATAAATTGTTTCGCCTAGATTTAGAGTTTTGTCGGTAAAGACCCGCATAGCTAACGCCACTTTTTTTTCAACGCACCCTTTAGACAACGCTGGTATTTAGAGTTATCTGAGGGGCTGCGTTAGGCTCCAAAAAGGGTGCGTTGAGCCTAATGTACCGCAACTTCAACCCTCAATACCAGCGTTGCTTACTGTAGTGGTAAGCAGCTAAAACGTGCTTGTGCACGATATCCCCATAGGAAACAATGGGGCAGTTTGGGCTGAAAAAATACCTGCAAAAAAGCAGCGTTCAGCTCCCAACGCAGCCCCATTGCTTCGTATGGGGAAACACTTTCTAAGTCTGCACCTAACACCCTAACATGAACCCCGAGTCTAAAAACCCCTAACCGTACACTTATTAACCCCTAATCTGCTGCCCCCGCTATCGATCACACCTGCATTATATTATTAACCCCTAATCTGCCGCTCCGTACACCGCCGCAACCTACATTATACCTATGTACCCCTAATCTGCTGCTCCTAACATCGCCGACCCCTATATTATGTTTATTAACTCCTAATCTGCCCCCCAATGTCGCCGCTACCTTACCTACACTTATTAACCCCTAATCTGCCGACTGGACCTCGCCGCTATTCTAATAAAGTTATTAACCCCTAAACCGCCGCACTCCCGCCTCGCAAACCCTATAATAAATAGTATTAACCCCTAATCTGCCCTCCCTAACATCGCCGCCACCTAACTTCAAGTATTAACCCCTAATCTGCCGACTGGACCGCGCCGCTACTATAATAAATGTATTAACCCCTAAAGCTAAGTCTAACCATAACCCTAGCATCCCCCTAAATTAAATATAATTTTAATCTAACTAAATAAATTAAATATTATTAACTAAAGTATTCCTATTTAAATCTAAATACTTACCTGTAAAATAAACCCTTATATAGCTACAATATAATGAATAATTATATTGTAGCTATTTTAGGATTTATATTTATTTTACAGGCAACTTTGTATTTATTTAAACTAGGTACAATAGCTATTAAATAGTTATTTACTATTTAATAGCTACCTAGTTAAAATAATTACAAAATTACCTGTAAAATAAATCCTAACCTAAGTAACAATTAAACCTAACACTACACTATCAATAAATAAATTAAATCAATTAACTACAAGTACCTACAATTACCTACAATTAAATAAACTAAAATAAATTACGGAAAAAAAACAAGCACTAAATTACAAAAAATAAAAAAAAATTACATGAATTTTAAGCTAATTACACCTACTCTAAGCCCCCTAATAAAATAACAAAGCCCCCCAAAATAAAAAATTTCCCTACCCTAATCTAAATTAAAAAAGTTAACAGCTCTATTACCAGCCCTTAAAAGGGCTTTTTGCAAGGCATGCCCCAAAGAAATAAGCTCTTTTGCCTGTAAAAAAAAACACAATACAACCCCCAACATTACAACCCACCACCCACATACCCCTACTCTAACCCAAACCCCCCTTAAATAAACCTAACACTACCCCCCTGAAGATCTCCCTATCTTGAGTCGTGTTCACCCAGCCGGGCACCGATGGACCAAAAGAGGACATCCGGAGCGGCAGAAGTCTTCATCCTATACAGACAGAAGAGGACATCCGGACCAGTAGACATCTTCATCCAAGCGGCATCTTCTATCTTCATCCATCCGGAGCGTATCGGAGCCATCTTCTTCCAGCTGACGCGGATCCATCCTTCTTCCACAACGCCTACTCGCCGAATGAAGGTTCCTTTAAATGACATCATCCAAGATGGCGTCCGTTAAATTCTGATTGGCTGGTAGGATTCTATCAGCCAATCGGAATTAAGGTAGGAAAAATCTGATTGAATCAGCCAATTAGATTCAAGTTCAATCGGATTGGCTGATCCAATCAGCCAATCAGATTGAGCTTGCATTCTATTGGCTGTTCCGATCAGAATCCTATAAGCCAATCGGAATTCAAGGGACGCCATCTTGGATGACATCATTTAAAGGAACCTTCATTCAGCGAGTAGGCGTTGTGGAAGAAGGATTGATCCGCGTCGGCTGGAAGAAGATGGCTCGGTTCCGCTCCGGATGGATGAAGATAGAAAATGCCGCTTGGATAAAGATGTCTACCGGTCCGGATGTCCTCTTCTGCCCGGATAGGATGAAGACTTCTGCCGCTCCGGATGTCCTCTTTTGGTCCATCGATGCCCGGCTGGGTGAACACGACTCAAGGTAGGGAGATTTTCAGGAGGGTAGTGTTAGGTTTATTTTAGGGGGGTTTGGGTTGGAGTAGGGGTATGTGGGTGGTGGGTTGTAATGTTGGGGGGTGGTATTGTGGTTTTTTTTACTGGCAAAAGAGCTGATTTCTTTGGGGCATGCCCCGCAAAAAGCCCTTTTAAGGGCTGGTAATAGAGCTGTTAACTTTTTTAATTTAGATTAGGGTAGGGACATTTTTTATTTTGTTATTTTATTAGGGGGCTTAGAGTAGGTGTAATTAGCTTAAAATTCTTGTAATCTTTTTTTATTTTTTGTAATTTAGTGGGGTTTTTTTTGTAATTTAGTTTAGTTTATTTAATTGTAGGTAATTGTAGGTACTTGTAGTTAATTGATTTAATTTATTTATTGATAGTGTAGTGTTTAATTGTTACTTAGGTTAGGATTTATTTTACAGGTAATTTTGTAATTATTTTAACTAGGTAGCTATTAAATATTAAATTACTATTTAATAGCTATTGTACCTTGTTTAAATAAATACAAAGTTGCCTGTAAAATAAATATAAATCCTAAAATAGCTACAATATAATTATTCGTGATTTTGTAGCTATATTAGGGTTTATTTTACAGGTAAGTATTTAGATTTAAATAGGAATACTTTAGTTAATAATATTTAATTTATTTTGTTAGATTAAAATTATATTTAATTTAGGGGGGTGTTAGGGTTAGACTTAGCTTTAGGGGTTAATACATTTATTATAGTAGCGGCGAGGTTCAGTCGGCAGATTAGGACTTAATAACTTTATTAGAGTAGCGGCGAGGTCCAGTCGGCAGATTAGGGGTTAATAAGTGTAGGTAAGGTAGCGGCAACGTCGGGGGGGGGCAGATTAGGGGTTAATAAATATAATAAAGGGGTCGGCGATGTTAGGGGCAGCAGATTAGGGGTTCATAGGGATAATGTAGGTGGCGGCGGTGTGCGGTCGGCAGATTAGGGGTTCAAAATATTTACTATAGTGGCGGGGATATGGGGGGGCCTCGGTTTAGGGGTACATAGGTAGTTTATGGGTGTTAGTGTACTTTATAGCACAGTAGTTAAGAGCTTTATAAACCGGCGTTAGCCCAGAAAGCTCTTAACTACTGACTTTTTCTGCAGCTGGAGTCTTGTCGGTAGAGGCTCTACCGCTCACTTCAGCCAAGACTCTAAATACCAGCGTTAGTCAGATCCCATTGAAAAGATAGGATACGCAATTGACATAAGGGGATCTGCGGTATGGAAAAGTTGCGGCTTGAAAGTGAGCGTTAGACCCTTTCCTGCCTGACTCTAAATACCAGCGGCTGGACAAAACCAGCGTTAGGACCCCTTAACGCTGCTTTTGACGGCTAACGCAGAACTCTAATCTAGCCGTATATGTGTAGCTATATTCATATTCACCCTAAATATATGGAATAAAGGGTAAGTTGAGAATTTAGCAGTTAGTCAAAACTTTGTGTGACCAAACAGATAATTAAGTCACAGTTAAATAAAAACCGAGGAATCAATTCTAATTCCCAGATTAATATATACATATATATATCTATATACATATATATATATATATATATATATATATACAGCTGATCGTTTAGTGGATAGTTGTTTCAGAATATTTAGTATAGTTTGAAATATCAAATGTAGAGAAGTCGAACGCATAGTTCATCTATCAAATAACACATGAACTTTAGATAGTGGAAGCGTAACAAACATGAAGCGTATTATGGAAATGCAGAGTTCATGTAGCAAATACACTTATACTTGCAATTAGTACTAGCGTGACAAGCATGGAGCTTAATATGGAATGCACAGTTAATTTACCAAACAATACTTATAGTTGCGGTTAATAGCATGGCAAGCATGGAGCATAATATGGAATGTACAGTTTATTTAACTAACAACACTTATAGTTGCGGTTAGTAATAGCGTGGCAAACATGAAAACTTAGTATAGATTGCAAAGTTATTTAGCAAACAACACATATACTTGCGGTCAGCGTGGCAGCATAGAAAGTGGATCAATTGGAGCAGCTGTGAAAGGCTAAGCAGAGTTACTGGAAGTTGCTGAATATGGTAATGGTACTATAGTTCCAAGAGCTGAAAGAGATACAAGAAAGAAAAAGAACAGCGTTCTCATTCAAATCGCTCCAGCAGTAACAGGAGGAGGCGAGAGGTTAGAGGCAAGAGTCTTCACTGACAAACCGCGCCGACATTGTCAGCAGAGTGAGAGAGTTCCGGTCAGGTGATGAGGATCAGCTGGAATAGCAAAAGACTTCGGTTTGGTTAGCAGAGTAGTTGACTCGATAAAGGGATAGATAGTAGGAGAAGTGTTCAGGACACACACACCCACTAAACTTTATTAATCAAGAAACTACCTTAGTAACTGAATGACTTAAATAGGGAATTGTGAAATCTGAGGTTCCAGTCTTATAGAGATATGACACTTGGTCTCTGGAAAAAGGTGAGCATAGGCAGGTGCAAGGTAATAGAGAACCAGATATGAATCAATACTATACAAGTCTGAACTGTTATAATATGCTATGCAAAGATCATAAAAATTACCTTATTCACAATAGTCTCTCAAATCAGAGTTGCATTTAATTATCACAATGAGATACCAGGGTAGGATTCACTAACTTTGACAGTGCTTAGTCAAACAATAGAACAATATACTCTAACAGTCCATTCCCATGCCAAGTTATCTGAGATGAAATAAATTCCCTAGCAGCAATAAAGTTAATTCTAATATATATATATATATATATATATATATATATATATATATATATATATATATATATATGTATATATATATATATATATATATATTTGCAAAAATAAGATACTTAGCACTAATGATTAGATTTAAAATACACTGACTATGAAACACAAGGTTAAAATACAAATTATTCTTTTAAATCTGCTAACTGTAGTTTGATTTTAGCAATAATGAATGTATTTGCTTTAAAATATCAAATTATAGAATTTATACATTACCAACATGAACCAACTTAGTATTGCAATCTTTTTCAAGTATATTCAGATCACCTCATTTGAAGAATGCATATACTGCATATATCAAGGTTAGTCTCAGCTTCTTGTGATTGTGTCCCCAAGTATGGCCGCCAGTTATCAATCACTAGTTTCAGCAAACAAAAGCCCAAAATACTGTGTTTCTCTTGCATTCAGCATTTCTGTATATAATCATTGGTGATCTGCTTTTGGTCAAGTCCTATGGATGCTTGTCCCTCTCATTGGTGATCTGGGAGAGGTCTCCCTGATTGGCTCTGTATGGATTCTAATAGTTAATTTATTTGGCTGTCTAACCAGTTCCAATCCCCTAGGGGGCAGCCAACAACCAGCAAATATAGTCTCACCATCAATCACTGCTACATTCCAAATATCTCCTTATATTGTTATTATTCAATACATTATAACTCCTAGCATATCATTTTAAGACCACACGTGAATATATTCCACACGTGAATATTGGGTTTAATTACTTTTTTTAGTCATCATCTCAATATGACACACATACCTTGAGATCAGCAAATATAGGTCATATTCATACAACTATGTCTACATTGGACTATTATCCCATACAGATTAATATTCCACATCTGTATATTTCTTCTTGACTGTATAAAACACAAAGGATATTATTTAAAATACCAATTATATGTGTACTTACTAGATGCCTGAAATGAAAGAAATAATGTTGTTAAAAATGTTAATTTTAAATCCTTAAAACATTCTATGCTTCCCAAAAGTACATAGGTTAAGATATTTTGAAATCTTAAATCATGGCTTCTATGTTTTCAAGGGACACATGGCTGTGCAGGATGTGTATGGAGCTCAACAGGGGATCATTTAGCACTTAGATAATGACAGCTGGATGCTCTGAACATGTTTGTAGATTTTAATCATTCCCACAGACGGACCGTCCACTCCTCTAGATAGGGGAACTCTTAATGCAGGCTTCATCATGCTAATATTACTTTGAAGTAATCTGTTTTTCTTTGAAATGACTAATGGCCAAATGTTTTAGAGCCAGAAGAAAGGGTCAGTGACAATCTGATAGTGATTTTAGCTTCACACCTCAGCAGGAAATCTTTGGAAGCAATCCTTTGTTCTCAGATGTGGAATACATAGAGTGTACCCGATAGAGTGTACCCAGTGATAACACGAGCATGCTTTTTGAGAGATTTCATATTTATTTTATCATATATATATATATATATATATATATATATATATATATATATATATATATATATATATATACATATACAATATATATATAAATATATATATATATATATATATATATATATATATATATATATATATATACAATATATGTATGAGCCACTGACATCTACAGATACCTTGACAATATTAAAATTTAAATAACAGCAGTGCACAAAATAAATAAATAAATAAAGTCTTATTTATCATATTTTTGCTGATAATAATATATTTTTAGACTAAAAACAAAACACGAAAACAAACAAACAAAACACTGGTGTCTACAATACTAAAGTACTAGTGTTATTGGTCCTGTAGAAAAAAAATCCCAGTCATTCGTTAATCCAATATGTAGTAAATACAACTGTCCCACAATATTTAATGCAATATGTGATGCCTCTAAATTCTATATATCCAAACAGTGGATTCTGATGCAACCCAGCTCCACAATTAACCCTAAATTTGCAACGCCTGCATAAGTTAACTCTTTTCCCTCCAAATTCGTTACTACATGTTGGATATTGCACTGTCTCCCACATTTACAACTATTACTCACACCCTTGGTATTATTCTTCCAACAGGATAGCATCTAATGTGTTAACCCTAACATTAACCTCCAACAGCTCCATAATGAATATTATTGCAGTTACTCTATTACACTAGACACCTATCTCCAAGGCTTTTATATATTTTAAGCTTAAAATGGGTTTCAAGTTTTGAGGTATCAAGAAATTGTTAAAAATAGAGAAGGAGATACTGAGAAAGAGTTACTGCTAAGAGAGGCAGAGCTAATTTTTAACTTTAATATGTTAACCCCAAATGGCCTGAACACTGAATTGGATTTAAATCCATTTATTTAATTAAACTAGCTTGCATTTATTATTATACGTCTGATTTATGTTTGTTTTTGAAAATAAATAGATATGCATTTATTCAAACTTTCCGACATTATTTATATAGAATAATCTTCTAAGAATCCTTAGAATATATCACACATCTGATTCTAGTCTTTGATATTGAATGGATATGAATTAAATACAGCTTTCCAATAACATTTGTATAGAATACATTTCTTAGGACTATTTTGAACTATATATCATTTACATTATAATAAAAAAATTTTTTTAGCATTGTAATAATTTTCTATTAGATAGATTACGAGTTATGCGCGCTATAGGGAATTAAACGAACTCAACAAAAGTTGTGTTATTTAACCCTCTATAGCGCAGCCATTACAAGTTTTGAAACAGCCGGCTTGTGCGTGCAATATGGTTACGTTGAGCTCCATACCGCACAAAATACAAGCGCTGTTTTGACACCTGAGATCGCGGAATGAAAAGCTCCGTAACGCAGCCCATTGATGTCTATGGGGAAAAAAAAGTTATGTTTAAACCTAACACCCTAACATAAACCCAAAGTCTAAACACCCCTAATCTGCTTCCCCGGACATCGCCGACACCTACATAATGTTATTAACCCCTAATCTGCCGCCCATGATATCGCCGCCACCTAAATAAATCTAGTAACCCCTAATCTGCTGCTCCCGATATCGCCGCCACTATACTTAAGTTATTAACCCCTATTCCCTCGCACCCCAACATCGCCCACACTATAATAAATCTATTAACCCCTATTCCACTGCTCCCCGACATCGCCGCCACTAAATAAAGCTATTAACCCCTAAACCACTGGCCTCCCAAATCACTACCACTAAATAAATCTATTAACCCCTAAAACGCCAGCCCCCACATTGCAACAAACTAAAATAAACTATATTAACCCCTAAACCTAACCCTAAAGTTACTCTAATCCTAACATAACCCTAACACCCCCTAACTTTAAAATAATTAAAATAGAGCTAAATTAAAGTTATAATTATTAACTAAATAATACCTATTTAAAACTAAATACATACTTACCTGTGAAATAAAACCTAAGGCCTAGATTTGGAGTTTGGCGGTAGATGGGCTGTTAACGCTACGCGGGCTTTTTTCTGGCCGCACCATAAAATTAACTCTGGTATCGAGAGTCCAAAAAAATGCTGCGTTAGGCTCCAAAAAAGGAGCGTAGAGCATTTTTACCGCAAATGCAACTCTCGATACCAGAGTTGCTTACGGACGCGGCCAGCCTCAAAAACGTGCTCATGCACGATTCTCCCATAGGAAACAATGGGGCTGTTTGAGCTGAAAAAAAACCTAACACCTGCAAAAAAGCAGCGTTCAGCTCCTAACGCAGCCCCATTGTTTCCTATGGGGAAACACTTCCTACGTCTGCACCTAACATTCTAACATGTACCCCGAGTCTAAACACCCCTACCCTTACACTTATTAACCCCTAATCTGCCGCCCCCGCTATCGCTGACCCCTGCATATTATTATTAACCCCTAATCTGCCGCTCCGTACACCGCCGCAACCTACGTTATCCCTATGTACCCCTAATCTGCTGCCCCTAACACCGCCGACCCCTATATTATATTTATTAACCCCTAATCTGCCCCCCTCAACGTCGCCGACACCTAACTACACTTATTAACCCCTAATCTGCCGAGCGGACCTGAGCGCTACTATAATAAAGTTATTAACCCCTAATCCGCCTCACTAACCCTATCATAAATAGTATTAACCCCTAATCTGCCCTCCCTAACATCGCCGACACCTAACTTCAATTATTAACCCCTAATCTGACGACCGAATCTCGCCGCTATTCTAATAAATGTATTAACCCCTAAAGCTAAGTCTAACCCTAACACTAACACCCCCCGAAGTTAAATATAATTTAAATCTAACAAAATAAATTAACTCTTATTAAATAAATTATTCTTATTTAAAGCTAAATTCTTACCTGTAAAATAAACCCTAATATAGCTACAATATAAATTATAATTACATTGTAGCTATTTTAGGATTAATATTTATTTTACAGGCAACTTTGTAATTATTTGAACCAGGTACAATAGCTATTAAATAGTTAAGAACTGAAGGCGGAGCTAGCCAGCAACAGGAGAAGTCGCAGGTCTGTGTAGCTCTGCACATAAAACTCCTAAAAGTAGTTATAAAGCTGATAAATTCAGCAAAATTTCCTAAATTCCAACCCCTGAGCTCTAGCAGAGGTGTTCAACCCTTTTTCAACAACAACTGAAAGGTTTTATGCAAGATCGTTGGGGACCGGATCACCAGCACCGGAAGAAAAGCAGGAAAGACCGCGGCTGCGGCCCATCCGGAACCTCGATATAGACCCAGAAATCGAAGGGAAAAGATAATAGTAAGGGGGAAAATACCAGCAGCTAACTTAACCTTGCAAACCCTCTGGAAACATTTGCCGGAAGATTGCGGGAGAGACCCGCCACCTTTGCTGCAGAAGTTACACGCTGCCGAAAATCTCAAAACCCCTTAACCTGGCCTCACTGTGCCTCTCCGGAGGGTCGGGGCCCCGCTCCGGAGGGACACAACAGACTCCAAGATACAAGGTGAAGTGATACCATCAACACTCACATTGGCCCAGAAGATTCAGATCACGGAGGCCTACCATTCAGCAACAGATGCGGACGCACATGCGACCTCCCACGATCTAAAAGCCACAAACGCAATTGCAGCACCCGATAAGGTCACTACTCCACGGAGAGGTTCTATCACAAGTAAGTCAATCAATACTTGAAAGTAATCAGGGGAGGCGTTGGCGCGAATTTCCGCCATACTGTTTTTGCGCAATTTGCAAGCATACTAAGCTAGGCCCAACTGAGGGACTCAGGACAGTAAGCTATTAACAGACCCCGCTACATTGAGAGGGGTAAGCACAGCAATCAGTCCCCCAGACTATCACAATTCAGGCCTAACCTCTAGCAAAAGACCCTGGACATATAAAGTTATCATATAGGCCAACAAAATAATTGGCTGATCACGCATATACACTATACCAGCACTGTCAGTACAGATCCATACAAATTAAGCTTCAGACACAACTGACAGTGCAGAGACAATCCCACCAAGGATTATCCTAGCTAATATTCAGAGAACAAAACAGGGTAATAACCACTGACACACGGAAAACAGAGTGTTCCTCAGTAAATCACGCCAATGTGAGTGCTAGTTCCAACACTCCTAAATAGTCTCCTTATAGGACTCCAACAAAACCAAATCCTCTACCTAGGCTATCACTAATGATACTGGTGACCTGGGAATATCTGAAGGGGATTAACAGGAGCCTGCAAGTCATTCGACAAGAGAGACTTCACACTACCACCATACTCCTCCTCATATAAGCTAAATGTGAAAGTGATGTGAAAAGAGGCAGCTAAGAGGCCTGAACATCGAACACGACTGCCTATTGAGTATGGGGTAACAACAGCTATGAACAAAAATTCTTAATTAGCACTTAGAGATCCTGAGAATAAACTAGCACAAGGGCTATATAAAACAGCTGCATTACAAGGAAGACCCCATAAAAGATTCATCTCACCACCCACTGAAAACCTCAAGATGAAAAATAAATCACAAACAGTAAAAGAGTGCCTGTCAAGATCTCAATCAAAGCATAAAGGACTTGATAAAAGTATTCCTAACCCTATAACTAGCCCACAAGCACAGAGCTCAGAAATACATGAGGGAGCCGGAATAGAAGAACCAAACAAAGAGCTTCTACAGCAGATTAAATCTCTATTTCAAGAAGAATTCAAGACAGCTCTATCAGAAATAAAACAAGATCTCAGGGAAATAGGGGAGAGAACTGCTGAATTAGAGGAAAAACTTGACAATGTGACTGAGGAAATCCCTATTTTAAGAGACTCTATCCAAGATAATTCGACATATATCAGCAGGCTTGAAGAGCAGATAGAGGATCTAGAAAATAGATCAAGACGATCTAACTTAAGAATCCGGAACCTACCAGAGACTTACAAAAGTTTAGAAGAAACTATTACTGAGTTGTTCACACAACTAGTCCCAGATATTGATCCATCTACACTCCTCATGGACAGGGTACACAGGGCCCTTACAAGACCCCAACAAAATGCAAATAGGGACATAATCCTGAAAATGCACTATTACCACGTCAAAGAAAGAATCTTGAAAGCAGCCAGAGAAAAAAAATGCATAGAATTTGAAGGACACAACATTCAAATATTCACAGATCTTGCTCCCATCACACTCCGAAAAAGAAGGGAAATGAAACCAATTACTGCAGCCCTAGTGAAGGAACATATAAAATATAGGTGGAATTTCCCTTTCAAACTAGTTTTCTCATACCAGAACGGAAGCTACAGCTGCAATACCCTCGAGGAGGGAAGAGTACTGCTTCAACGTCTTCAAATCCAAGCTGACATACCAACAACTCCTACTGGACCTTCACCACCAAGAAAATCTTTCCAGAAAGAATGGATACCAGTGGGAAGAAGTGGCAAAGCAAAAAAACAAAGAATTGCTCCCAAACAGGACACTGGTGAAGCTGATTCGGATGAGACTGAGAGCACTTTGTCCTGAGAGCTAAGTAGAATATAATTCATTGAGTGTAACAAGACTAACTTACTTTAAACAGAAACTGTTTCTTTAGGTTGGGCCTTGCCCAACATGGACTGTCATGTTATCTTTTCTTTGTTATACAGGTTTGGTATTGTTATGTTCATTTTCTTCCTTATTTAACTAAACTTGAGCTCTATTACCTATGAGCCACATTTGTTATACAACCCTCACCCTTGAAAGGTATGACTCCCGTATTAACATCTTAACTACCTCAGCCATCTTAAGGCGCACTAAAGCTTATTATCTGGTAGGCTGCATGAGATATAACTAACCTCCCAGAGGGTTCCTTACATTGTACTCCCCATATTCCCCTTCAAGAGGGATTAATGATGTTTATTCCAATTATATGTTTTCTCAGGATCTCCACCCCCCCCATCCCCACCCTCCCCCACCCACCCCTGCACCCCCCCAAAACCTCACTCCCTCAAACCCCCCCCCCCACCCCCCGATATACTTAACTCCATACTCAAGGATAAGCTAAAATTGAGTTTAGGTTTCAAAGTTGCCTGAATGTTATTGTTTTTTCAACTCACTTACACAATGTTATTTCCAATGTTGATTTTCAAAATACTATTGTTATATCTTTGGTCATTTTTTTATTGGTTACTCCATGCTACATATAAGGAGATTTATACGTCATCTACAACAAAAGCATTAGATACCGTCAAGAAACCTGCTAGACTAGATTTACCTGTTAACTCTTATAACGGTTTGATATGTTTTTCTATAGCGAGAACTGAGACTGGCCTGGTCTGCGGGGCCCCCCCTCAAATGGAAGAAGCCCTGACACAACCCCAAAAGATGCACAGGTACCACATCATGAAAATTCCCCCTAAACAGTCCCCATGTCTATAAAAATAATTTCGCATAATGTTAGGGGATTAAACTCAGATATCAAAAGGAAAAAAGCAATCTTAGAATATAAAGCCATGAATGCTAAAATAGTGATGCTTCAGGAAACACACTTCACGTCTATGTTTACCCCCAAATATTGGGACAAAGTATACCCAACACAATTCCATGCCATTGGCCCAAAAAAGAAATGTGGAGTCTCAGTGCTAATCCATTCATCCTTAAACTTCCATGAGGAATCCATAATAAGAGATAGAGAGGGCAGATACATCATAATACAGGGTTCTATTCACAACACCCCAGTACTGCTAGTGAATGTATATGCTCCAAATGAGTTACAATCTAATTTTATCACCAAACTCAGCAAACATTTAACACTGTGGAAAAAATATAAAACCATAATAGGAGGAGACTTCAACCTCACCATGAATGATAAAATTGACAGATCCTCACAAACCTCCGCACATACCAACTCTTCCACAAAATCAAATAGAATTTTGCTAGATTTCACTTCAGACCATAACCTGACTGATAGTTGGCGAGCAATGAATCAAGGGGTACATGACTACACATATTACTCTCCCATGCATGCATCACAATCAAGAATAGACTACATATTCGTAAGCCAAATTCTGGTCCCCCTAATAATCAATACAACCATTACTAATTGTTCTTGGTCAGACCACTCCATAGTGGAGACAACGATGGCAGGACTAGTTAACCCACAAAGAACAAAATCTTGGACACTCAATGCATCACTACTTAAAGAAGGCCCAACTTTAGAATTGATTAAACAACAAATGGCTGAATTCATAGAAATTAACAATAACTCAACTAACAATCCAGCACTAGAATGGGGGGCATTGAAAGCCTACACACGAGGCCTACTCATATCCGAATCTAGTAAGCAAAAAAAACAGAGAGAGGCTAAACTACTAAGCTTAAAATTAGAGACTAATCGACTTAGGTCACAATTAGGAAACAATCCTTCACGATCACTAACTAACCAGCTTAAAAACAAAAACGCGGAATTAGATTCACTCTTAAACTCAGAGGCCATCAGATCAATCAGAGTAGTTGACACGCAATACTATATTTACGGAAACAAGCCAGACCGGATGCTAGCAAATAAATTGAAAGAGATTGTCAGGGCCACAACCGTCCCACAAATACAATGCCCAGATAATAAAATCACTAATGACCCACAAGATATTGCTAACTTATTTGCCGATTACTACAATAAACTGTATAATATTCCTAACTCACATAAAGGCAAAAACAAAACACCAGACTTAATATCGTTTCTTGGAGATAGTAAATTACCAACACTAACAGAGGAAGAATTAGACTCCTTAAATCGCCCCATAACACAAGAAGAAATAAAACTTAGTATCAAAAACCTTAAAGGATCCAAAGCCCCAGGCCCTGACGGCTATCCTGGCATCTTCTACAAAACACTACAGCCACTACTAGTACCACAACTAGTTAAAGTATTCAACGCTTTGATGCAGGGTAAGGAAATACCAAGAGAAATGTTGATGGCCAGAATTTCAGTGATCCCAAAACCAGGCAAGAACAAACAACACTGCCAAAATTATAGGCCCATCTCCCTGATTAATCAGGATATCAAACTATTTACCAAAATTCTAGCAAATCGCCTAAATCCACTTCTTCTTAAATTAATTCACCCAGATCAAGTGGGATTTATTTCCCAAAGAGAAGCCCCAGATAACACGAGGAAAATTATAGATCTTATTAACGTGGCCACTGTGGGACGGGTGCCTTCTCTGTTTCTGTCTTTGGATGCAGAGAAGGCATTCGATAGAGTTGACTGGGGTTTTATGTTTGCAGTACTTGAAAGAGTAGGCATCAAAGGGGAGTTTTATGATGCTATCAAATCTCTGTATTCATTCCCGACAGCTTTTGTTAAATTATCTGGCTACCAATCTTCACCAATACATATTAACAACGGCACCAGACAAGGTTGCCCGTTGTCCCCACTTTTATTTGCTTTAAGCATTGAACCACTGGCCATCAAAATCAGAGAAAGTAGGGACATTTCAGGAATTGAGGTGGGACACTCTGAACACAAGATCTCCCTATTCGCGGATGACGTAATATTGACATTAACAAAACCACTACTATCCCTTCCTCTAGTATATAAATTCATCCAACAATTCGGGACTTTATCGGGCTATAAAATTAACGGAGATAAATGCGAAGCCCTGGGAGTTGGAATTCCAGCCCACACCAAAAAATTAATAGAGCTAAACTTTTCCTTTGGATGGCCCAAGAAGTCTATTAAATATTTAGGAATCCATCTTACCAACAATATACATTCTCTATACAATATAAATTATCTCCCCATGTTTAAGAAAATCAGAGCCCTTTTAACCAAGTGGATGAAACTTAAAATCTCCCTTTATGGTAGAATTATCTCAGTCAAGATGTCTCTATTACCCAAATTACTATACTTATTTCGCTCCTTACCCATCACCCTTCCTCATTCTGACTTACATAAGCTTCAAAAAGACATCTTACGATTTGTGTGGCAGGGGAAACGAGCCAGAATCAACAAAACACTTATGTGTTCCCCCAAAAAGATAGGAGGAGTGGGTCTCCCAAATCTAATTCCATACTATTACTCAGCCCGCATTGCCCAAACTTTACACTGGTTCAAAACTAAAAACAACTCACAGTGGCTAAACATTGAATCGGCCGTTATGAACACTACACCACTCTCACACCTATTATGGACCCCAGATACCCCCACCACTCATAAGAAAAAGCGAATTCATTGCAATTCAACACACTTTACACATCTGGAAGATATTGAACTCTAAATTCCCATTACTAAATAAAAGATCAACGATCACACCATTGATAACCCAAACTTCCTCATTCGATAGAACTGTACAACAGAAATGGCATAACAAAGGGCTTTACAGGATTGCAGACGTATATAAAGAGGGTAAAATTATTTCCTTTACACAATATCAGGCCCTAGACACAGAAGATAGGAACATCTGGTACCATTACCTCCAACTTAAATCTAGAGTATATCAAATCATGGGGGCCGAGAGAGCTCCTGTAACCACCACACTAGAAAAGCTCTGTCTGGCTGATTATCATATAAGAGGTGGAATCTCAACCCTTTACACCTTATTTAACAACCCCCCTTCTGATATCAAACCCCCCTTAATGTTTAAATGGGAAAATGACACTGGGAGGACTTGGTCAATTGAGACTTGGAGAGAAAATCTCAGCGATGGCTTATCTTTCACACAAAACGCAACCCTCAAAGAAAATTTTATTAAAGTAGCCTTCAGATGGTACCTATTCCCGACTAGATCAGGGGGAAAAGAGGACCCATTGACCAAGTTCTGCTATAGAGGATGTGGGGAGCTTGGGACATACCCACATATGTGGTGGGAATGTAGATACGTTAAAGAGATATGGGATCAAGCCTCAAATTTCTTGAGCAAGATCTTCGAAAAAACAATAAAGCTAACCATGGAACAAGCGCTGCTCCACTTCCCGATCCCGGGACTCTCTAGACACAATAACAAACTAGGAAGATGGGTTTGCACAATAGTTAGACTAAGTATAGCCCAATTTTGGAAGGGACTCCCCCCGAGCTTCGAACTGATAAAAAAAAAGATGATATACCATTTTGATAAAGCAAGTGCCTCAGCAGAATACCTAAATGATAAAAAAACATTCCTGTTACAATGGGAACCTTTCATACATTATCATGAAGCTACCAGGAGGAGAGGGGGGGCGGACGCGGACTAGGCCAGACGAAATATTGTTTGTAACATCTACATTGAATGCATAGAACGAACTGTATTAACTCCGAATCTGTATAACATTACATGTATTTTTGGAGTATTCATTCTATTATTGGAATGACCTTTGACTATTGGAATATTTGATTATTGATTTATTGTATTTGTAAAATCCTTAAATAAAATCTTTTCAACATAAATAGTTAAGAACTATTTAATAGTTACCTAGTTAAAATAATAACAAAATTACCTGTAAAATAAGTCCTAACCTAAGTTATAATTAAACCTAACACTACCCTATCAATAAATTAATTAAATAAAATACCTACAATTACCTACAATAAAACCTAACACTACACTATCAATAAATAAATTAAATACAATTTCTACAAATAACTACAATTACATAAACTAACTAAAGTACAAAAAATAAAAAAGAACTAAGTTACAAAAAATAAAAAAATATTTACAAACATAAGAAAAATATTACAACAATTTTAAACTAATTACACCTACTCTAAGCCTCCTAATAAAATAACAAAGACCCCAAAAATAAAAAAATTCCCTACCCTATTCTAAATTAATAAATTTAAAAGCTCTTTTACCTTACCAGCCCTGAACAGGGCCCTTTGCGGGGCATGCCCCAAGAAGTTCAGCTCTTTTGCCTGTAAAAAAAAACATACAATACCCCCCCCCCAACATTACAACCCACCACCCACATACCCCTAATCTAACCCAAACCCCCCTTAAATAAACCTAACACTAAGCCCCTGAAGATCTTCCTACCTTGTCTTCACCTCAACAGGTATCACCGATCCGTCCTGGCATCCGGTGCTGAAGAGGTCCAGAAGAGGCTCCAAAGTCTTCCTCCTATCCGGCAAGAAGAGGACATCCGGACCGGCAAACATCTTCATCCAAGCTGCATCTTCGATCTTCTTCCATCCGGTGCGGAGCGGGTCCATCTTGAAGCATCCGACGCGGATCCATCCTCTTCTTCCGGCGTCTCCCGACGAATGACGATTCCTTTAAGGGACGTCATCCAAGATGGCGTCCCTCGAATTCCGATTGGCTGATAGGATTCTATCAGCCAATCGGAATTAAGGTAGGAATATTCTGATTGGCTGATGGAATCAGCCAATCAGAATCAAGTTCAATCCGATTGGCTGATCCAATCAGCCAATCAGATTGAGCTTGCATTCTACTGGCTGATCGGAATAGCCAATAGAATGCAAGCTCAATCTGATTGGCTGATTGGATCAGCCAATCGGATTGAACTTGATTCTGATTGGCTGATTCCATCAGCCAATCAGAATATTCCTACCTTAATTCTGATTGGCTGCTAGAATCCTATCAGCCAATCGGAATTCGGCAAAAGAGCTGATTTTCTTGGGGCATGCCCCGCAAAGGGCCCTGTTCAGGGCTGGTAAGGTAAAAGAGCTTTTAAATTTATTAATTTAGAATAGGGTAGGGAATTTTTTTATTTTGGGGGTCTTTGTTATTTTATTAGGGGGCTTAGAGTAGGTGTAATTAGTTTAAAATTGTTGTAATATTTTTCTTATGTTTGTAAATATTTTTTTATTTTTTGTAACTTAGTTCTTTTTTATTTTTTGTACTTTAGTTAGTTTATGTAATTGTAGTTATTTGTAGAAATTGTATTTAATTTATTTATTGATAGTGTAGTGTTAGGTTTTATTGTAGGTAATTGTAGGTATTTTATTTAATTAATTTATTGATAGGGTAGTGTTAGGTTTAATTATAACTTAGGTTAGGACTTATTTTACAGGTAATTTTGTTATTATTTTAACTAGGTAACTATTAAATAGTTCTTAACTATTTAATAGCTATTGTACCTGGTTAAAATAATTACAAAGTTGCCTGTAAAATAAATATTAATCCTAAAATAGCTACAATGTAATTATAATTTATATTGTAGCTATATTAGTGTTTATTTTACAGGTAAGTATTTAGCTTTAAATAGGAATAATTTATTTAATGAGTTAATTAATTTCGTTAGATTTAAATTATATTTAACTTAGGCGGGTGTTAGTGTTAGGGTTAGACTTAGCTTTAGGGGTTAATACATTTATTAGAATAGCGGCGAGATTCGGTCGTCAGATTAGGGGTTAATAATTGAAGTTAGGTGTCGGCGATGTTAGGGAGGGCAGATTAGGGGTTAATACTATTTATGATAGGGTTAGTGAGGCGGATTAGGGGTTAATAACTTTATTATAGTAGCGCTCAGGTCCGCTCGGCAGATTAGGGGTTAATAAGTGTAGTTAGGTGTCGGCGACGTTGAGGGGGGCAGATTAGGGGTTAATAAATATAATATAGGGGTCGGCGGTGTTAGGGGCAGCAGATTAGGGGTACATAAGGATAACGTAGGTGGCGGCGCTTTGCCGTCGGCAGATTAGGGGTTAATTATTGTAAGTAGCTGGCGGCGACGTTGTGGGGGGCAGGTTAGGGGTTAATAAATATAATACAGGGGTCGGCGGTGTTAGGGGCAGCAGATTAGGGGTACATAAGTATAACGTAGGTGGCGGTCGGCAGATTAGGGGTTAAAAAAATTTAATCGAGTGTCGGCGATGTGGGGGGACCTCGGTTTAGGGGTACATAGGTAGTTTATGGGTGTTAGTGTACTTTAGGGTACAGTAGTTAAGAGCTTTATGAACCGGCGTTAGCCCAGAAAGCTCTTAACTCCTGCTTTTTTCCTGCGGCTGGAGTTTTGTCGTTAGAGCTCTAACGCTCACTTCAGAAACGACTCTAAATACCGGCGTTAGAAAGATCCCATTGAAAAGATAGGATACGCAAATGGCGTAGGGGGATCTGCGGTATGGAAAAGTCGCGGCTGAAAAGTGAGCGTTAGACCCTATTTTGAGTGACTCCAAATACCGGCGGTAGCCTAAAACCAGCGTTAGGAGCCTCTAACGCTGGTTTTGACGGCTACCGCCAAACTCTAAATCTAGGCCTCAGCTAGCTACAATATAACTAATAGTAAGTTTGTAGACTAGGTAGACTAGTTAGTAAATAGTTATTAACGATTTACTAACTAGCTAGTTAAAATAAATACAAACTTCCTTACGCTAAAACCTAACATTACAAAAAATAACAACGGAAATTATCCAAAATAATACAAATTATTTCTATTCTAATACCCTTTAAAAAAAAAAAAAAAACACCCCAAAATAAAAAACCCTAATCTCTAATAAACTACCAAGGGCCCTTAAGAGGGCCTTTTGTGGGTCCTTAAAAGGGCCTTTTGTAGGGCATTGCCCTAAAGTTAACAGCTCTTTTGATAAAAAAGAAAATCAAACATCCCCTAACAGTATACACACCCTCAAACCCACAAAATAAAAATAAAGTAAAAAATCTACCAATTGCCCTGAAAAGGGCATTTGTATGGGAATTGCCCTTAAAAGGGCATTCAGCACTTTTGCTGCCCATTAAAAATAAAAAAATGTCTATTCTAAAAAGAAAAACCCACCCCAAAATGAAAGAAAAACATTACACAAAATAACAAACGAATTATCCAAAATAATAACAATTTTTCCTATTCTAATACCCATTTAAAAAAAAAAAAAAACACCCCAAAATAAAAAACCTAATCTATAATAAACTACCAATAGCCCTTAAAAGGGACTTTTGTAGGGCATTACCCTAAGTTAAACAGTTCTTTTACCTGAAAAAAAAATACAAAGACCCATTAACATTACAACCCCCCCAACCCACAAAATAAAAAAACTATCTAAAAAAATCTAATCTACCCATTGCCCTGAAAAGGGCATTTGTATGGGCATTGCCCTTAAAAGGGTATTTAGCTGTTTTGCATTGCCCTGAAAAGGGCATTTAGCTCTTTTAAGAAAAGCCCAAACCCTAAACTAAAAAAAAAACACCCAAAAAAGTTTAACAATTTCTAACACTAACCCCCAAAGATCCACTTACAGTTGCTGAAGACCCGCTTGAAGGATCTTCATCCCGGCGGCTCCATCTTCATTCAGGCAGCATTTTCTATCTTCATCCCGGCGGCGTCTTCTATCTTCATCTTGGCAGCGGGGAGCGGGTCCATCCTGAAGACATCCGACATGGAGCATCCTCTTCTTACGGTCGCTGCCGTACACTGAATCTTCAATGCAACGGAGCCGTTTCAAAATGGCGTCCCTTGCATTCCTATTGGCTGATTTGATTTTGGAAAATCAAATCAGCCAATATGATGAGAGCTACTGAAATCCTATTGGCTGTTTTATTTTTTATTTTTGTAATTAGATATTTTGAAATTTTTATAGTAGTGTTAGGATTTTTTTAATGTGTAGTTTAGTTTTCTTCAATTGGTAGTTAGTTTAATTTTAGTGTAATAGTTATATTAGTTTAATTGTTAGTTTAAACTTAGTTTTTTTTAATTTGACAGGTAAGTTTCAATTTAATTTAAGATAGGGAAATTGTAATTTTAATATAAAGTTAGGGGGGCATTAGGTTTAGGGGTTACTAGTTTAAATTAGTTTATTGCGATGTGGGGGGCTTCTGGTTTAGGGGTTAATAGTTTAATTTAGTATATTTTGATGTAGGTGGCTTGCAGTTTACGGGTTAATAGGTTTATTATAGTGATGGCAGGGAGCGGCGAAATAGGGGTTAATAAATTTTATTAGTGGCGGCGATGTTGGGAGCGGCAAATTAGGGGTTAATAACTTAAATATAGTGTTTGCGATACGGGAGGGCCTCTGTTTAGAGGTAATAGGTAGTTTATGGGTGTTTAGTGTACTTTGTGACAGTTTAGTTATGAGTTTTATGTAAGAGTTTTGTAGCGTAAAACTCATAACTACTGCTCTCAAATTGCGAAACGAATCTTGTCAGTATAGGCTGGAACGCAAGCTTTTTATCCTCACCGCAAAACTTTTACTGGCTGCGCTATGGAAGTCCCATGAAAAAAATGTAATTTTTATGTGTGCGGAACTGACGTTGCGTTACAGGTTAAAGGGCTTGTGGTACAGCTATACCGTTTTTTAAGCGTTAAAACCTGAATGCAAAACTTGTAATCTAGGTGTATTACTGTAATAGATCTCAATTATTAGAATTTTACATTCTAGCATATTTATGTCTATTCGATATGATAAAAAATATTAAGATTCAGAGAAGGAGTTTACTATTGAACTACATTATGTAAACTAATTTGTAGCCCTTTAATTTGTGAGTCTAGAGAAAGGAGGATTTTTTTTCTCAACAGCCTATAAAAACAGAGCCATGATTTAAGCGAATAACAAGTCTTGACAAAGGTGCAGTGTAGCGCCGAAACACGTAGACTGTTAATCTGCAAAGGATTCGACTGGCTCTTAAGATACACAGAACATTTGGATAACCGGAGATCTGGAAAAGACCTACAGAACTTTGAGAACCATCTACCTCTAACGGTTACCCAGAGTCACAAGGAAAAAGTGAGTCACGTGATTGGGTAGAAGGTGTTGCCAGGAACTCAGGAATTCAAGAACTCTGACTACACAGACGGACAACATTGCAGTTCCCAAAGCAAGAGTGAGACTGGAACACAACCCTTCCATAACCCAGTGAGAGGAGGTAGAACCATCAGAGGTCTGGTAAGATGTACCAGGAAAAACCTGGCAGTGACGTATCAAACATAACTGTATAATGAAGCACTTAACCACATACTATCTAGGGAGCAACTGTAGCTCTACAACAGTGTAACAAAGCACCTTATCTAACAGTGTAAATTGAAGCACATTTGAATCAAACGCTAATGAGGGAGCACTCACAGATCCAAATCTGGTTAATATTGGAGCGGAGAACTTTTTAATATTTAAGTCAACAAACAGGATCCTAAGTTAGAGGAAAGAAAGAGGCGCCTGATGGTGTAATAATGAAAACAAAATCGATAGAACAGAAGACAAGTAAGCTGTATACTCACAAGCCAAGGTGCACATCCAGTGCAATTATCAGCAGACCGAGACTTCAGAGCCGCTCAGTTGACTCAATCCACCCTGGTAAACAGCTGGCCAAAGTGCAGAGAGCGTCCTCCATATCGTCACCAGAGCCAAAAGGTGCAACAATCATCTATATGGAGTACCTACAGGTGTACTAGTATGTACTCATAAGTCAATTGCCGATATCCAGGAACAAGAGCAAGGTATGGATAAAAATAACTATTTTATTTTAAAATCAATTAAAATACAAAGGAAGCACAGCAACGCGTTTCTCAGTGAATGTGCCGTTTCATCAGGCTGTATCGCGAAAACCAAACCTTGCTCTAGTTATACCTACAGATTACCAAACATGTGTGTGAATATTGACATATCTACCGGTTTATCACATTGAGTCACTAACTGGTATGAGTATCCAATCGCTGCCAATATAGTGAGCAGACATGCTTGAGAATATACTACAAAATATTGCCAATCCGAAGACCAGGATGACACACGCCCACCTGGGCAGCAGATATCATTGGACAAAAGTACAGGTAGTGTGAACCAATCACACAGATGTGTGTGATGATACATATAATATCGGTCAAGAAAATACACAGCATTTGTCAAATCCATTCAGAAAATGGGGCACGCATATATCACATATAGGCGGTTAAATAACAATCTATCAAGTGCATGAGTAGTGATGCACCTACCGAAAAATAACACCCTATTGGGTCACTATACCGGCACTGAGAAACAATCGCTGCCAATTACGTCAGTACCTACGTTTGACTCCTTGCTCTCGTTCCTGGATATTGGCAATTGGCTTATGAGTACATACTAGTACACCTGCTGATTATTGCACTGGATGTGCACCTTGGCTTGTGAGTATACAGCTTACTCGCCTTCTGTTCTATCGATTGTGTTTTTGTTATTACACCATCAGACGCCTCTTTCTTTCCTCTTACTCAGGATCCTGTTTGTTGACTATCTACTCCATAAGAGAGCTGCCTTATAGTTGCCACTTGATATATTTGTTGAGTCACCTATCAAATAACACACAAATAACACAAAGAAATCACAAAGTTACTTTTATAATCGATCACTAACGGTTGGACAATTGTGGTTTGTATTTGCTTTGGACTCATTTACAACTGAAAATAGAGACTTTTAATTTTCACATTGTTACAAATTATTTTGTTTTATTGTTTTATCATCTCATTTAGAGGCACAAATCATTCACTTTTTGTATTCTTATTTTTAGCGATATTATTTATTTTTTGTTTAAATACTTGTTCTAAACATTGTCAGCGCATCATTAACAGTTGCACACATACACATTTCATATTTGATACTTCATTGCACAATACACCCTTGCACTAATATTTTTTGCACTAGTTGAATGCATATTTCTTTTGAATTGATGCACCCTTTTTATTCAGTCTTAATATAGATTTGAATTGTTTTTTAATATTTAAGTGTTGTGGCCACAACTTTTAGACAATATTTATATTATTTTGTACACAAGAAATTTTATAAGTTTTTTATATATGGACAGATATGCATTTTATATAACAAGTAAAGTATATATTTAATTATACTCTGTTGTTATTGCATTTAATGGAATTGCATGTATTTCTTACATTTTAGAGGATATCTAACCCCAAAGCTTTTTTAGCTTTTCCAGAGCTCTTTTAGCTTCTCTTTAGCGCTTCTCATCTTTCTTCACTATTTCTTATACATAACTTTCCATTATTGGGAGGAATAACGGTCTTTAGAGATAGCCTTTTTGGGTTTGACTGAGGGATGATCTCAATATTTTCCTTTGTATATTTTAAGCTTAAAGGGACACTAAACCCAATTTTTTTCTTTCATGATTCAGATAGAGCATGAAATTTAAAGGAACTTTCTAATTTACTCCTTTTATCAATTTCTCTTTGTTCCTTTGATATCTTTATTTGAAAAAGAAGGCATCTAAGCTAAGGAGCCAGACAATTTTTGGTTGAGACCCTGGACAGCACTTGCTTATTGGCGCTGTCCAATCAGCAAGGACAACCGAGGTTGTGAACCAAAAATGGTCCGGCTTCTAAATTTACATTCTTGCTTTTCAAATAAAGATAGCAAGAGAATGAAGAAAAATTGATAATATGCGTAAAATATAAAGTTGCTTAAAATTACATGCTCTATCTGAATAATTAAAGAAAAAAAATTGGGTTCAGTGTCCCTTTAAGCCTGATGTCCCACCACTACATTAATATTTACTGCTTGTAACCACATAAAATACATGAACCCTCCCCCCCTTTTTTTTTTCCTTCTCTTTCCCTTCTTCTCTTCATCTGTCTTAATCTTTTCTTCTTCTCTTCGACTCCTACATTGACCCACTCCTTTCCACCCAATTTGGGATGGTCAATGATACGAACACACAAAAAAACAAAAAATATATAAAAGATTCACTAAAAAATGTAACGTCATTAAGGTTTCAGACACTTATACTACACCTTTTGTCTTAAACCTGATAAGTTCCCTTAATTTCCCCTCTATGATTGTTGACGACAATGTTTTTCTTATATTGTTAACAAAAGTTGAAATTATCCACACAAATTGTTTATAACGATAATGATCTATGATTCTTACCATGTCATTTGTGTTATATATACCATTGCTGTCACTCTGAATCTTTTAATAAAAATTAATTTAAAAAAAAAAAAAAAAATACATGAACCCTGTTCATCAGTATCCTCTAGAAATAACCCTTTCTACCTAAATTTCCATTGAAATTAAATGCTAGTTCTTTAGGTTTGTGTAAGTTTTCCTAGGGGAAGTAGGTAAGATAATGTATTTGAAATGTAAAGATTGTTTTTAATTTTGGTACAAACTTTTATAGGACTAATGTACTGAGGCAGGTCACAGTAAGTGTTAAGGGAATCGGGGGGTTCAAAAAGTATTATGTTAATTGTGTAAAAACCTGATGTTATTTGTAGATTCACATAAGCCATGGAAGGCATTACAATACTTCACATAGGGTAAAGGAGCAGAATTAGAAGTCATTTATCATTATTATTATTAGAAGTTATTTATTTTTCTAGATTAGGGATTTGATGCATTTACTGCTTACCAAAGCCAAAAATGCAGTGAGGTTATGGTAATAATACGCTTAAAATCCCATTCTCGAAAATCTCATCAAAGAATATGAAATCTAAGTCAATGAGTTAAATATTTTGAAACTACATAAAATATGATTTTTCACCTCTGAAATTCCCTAGGTAAAGACAGCTGAAAAAGTCATGTATACAGAAGATTAAAGTTCTATTTAAATAAAAATCTAATTATTAAAAGATATAGAATGCAACATGAAAATATACAGAATAATAAATACAAATGTTGTCTGTATACTTACTTTACTAAATGAACAAAAAATATGTTTAATAAAATAGATATTAATATAAGATAATAAGCTAAATTAATTTTAATGCTGGTTATTACTGTTTGATATTATATTTACATGTATCTTTTCTATATATTGAAGGTGCAATTTCCCGTATTCATCATTTATATTCATTGACATGATTATTTACTTCTAAAGTGTATAGCTTGTGAAACATTTTGCAATATTATCCACCTGTAAACCAGACATCTTCAAAGCTTTCTAAATCTATTTGAAATACTTTCCCGCTTGCTAGGGGGAATACATTTCTTATTCAATATGCATTTCTCTATGATGCTTGCCAATTTGAACCAATTTCTGTTTATATCAAGTAATTCCCTACACTTAGTTTTCACCAGCACATTTGCTTCAGTATTGACAACTTTACATTTGCATTCAAGTAAATAAAAAAACACTTACATAGAAGTAGCAATCCTGACCTAAAATGTGCCTTATTTTCTTCTATCTATTCATGAATAATACATGTTTCTATGCATTTTTTTTATAAAAAAGGTTTTCCACTTAAAATGGAAATTTATACAAGCACATGCATCAAATTTACACTGTACAACAAACACTTGATTTATTGAGTTCCAAGTAAGGTGAATGAACTCAGTGAGGTATTAAAATAAATACAGCACATAAAGAAAGTTGAAAGTTAACCAACAAGTTGATGCAGTGTTGAACACTACAATGGAGTGAACCGCTCGTTACAAGAAACCTCTTAAGCAATGCTTCATGTTTCAATATCTCTGAGATTTAAATATTTTTTATTTATTTAGTTTATCTATTTAATTTTATATTTTATATTATATTATATTTTATATAAAATTAGAAAATGATTATTAAAATGTATACTTTTAAAGACTGATCAGTGTCAGAACTAAAAGGAATTTACACAGTAATTAGTTTATGCATAATAAATTGACTTAATTATTACATTAATAAATCATAATACATGCTAATAAAATGGTAAATTAATAAATCATATTTCTTTTGAACTGACAGAATAGTTAGAATAGTTAGCATAATCTGAACTCTTAAGATCAGTTTTGCAGTTTATTTTTGTTTTATGATGACAACACATTGAGAAGAAACCTCTTTGTCCATCATAAAGACAGAAGAAATATTTTTTCAAACAAAATCTCTTTCCAAATCAGTAGTGTTGGTTGTGCTTAAATCATGCACAAAAAATATTAATTCTCCATTTAGCTCTTCTTATTTTCAAACTTCTATGTTAGCTATGTTAACATGAGAGGTGTATGTTAGTATTAAAGTTTTTTCTGTGCATTCTATAAAACATGTAGATATTTTGTACACCACAGGCCATAGTGTTTTTTCTAGTGGACTGGAAAGTAAGAACCCTGTATGAAAGGATTGAGGGAAGGGTTTTATGACCCCACTAGGAAGAAGGACATGGGGTGAAGAAAAGGACAAGGGGCTGGGCTGAAGAGGGGGTTTATAAACCCAATATAGGAAGTAATAGTACACATTTTAATCAGGAACAACACGGTGGGAGATTAATTTTCTTAAATGAATGGAGGCCTTGTTGGCAGAGTTGATGGAGGTGGCAAAGCAGAGGGGAGCTGGCTGGATCAGGGAGCGACTGGAAGCAGCAGGGGAAGCAGGCACAGGAGGTGCAGCGGCGGTTCCCAATTCCCAGAGAGGTAGCTTCCAGGAGGAGTGTACGGCCTGCAAGGATGTCTAGGCCTGAGCGCCTGAGTCCAGAGCTGGGCACCGGTAGGTGGGGGAAGGAGAGCAGCAGGCCTACTGGTGGAGCGCAGAGTGTGAAGCAGCTGGGAGCAGGATCAGCGGCCAGGCCCAGGGCGGGTTTGAGGCCTAGTGCAATGGAGTCTGGTGGCGTCACGGCCCGGCGGTCACAGCCAGGGCCTCAGGCGAGCAGGAGGAGATGTAGATCCACAGATGGGAGTCAGGAGGCTGAGCGGCTAGACCCGGGACTGGAGGAGATAGCCAGGGAGGGCCTGCGACGTGGAGCAGCGGATCCGTATGACGTCACGGTCCAGGCCGGGTTCATGGGCTGGAGGAGGCAGGCAGAGGGGCTGCCGGAAAGAGGTGCAGCAGTCAGGTAAGTGTTGGAAGGGCAGGTGGCCTGCAGCACATGCAGAGGTGGTACTGAATGGAAGGGGCGGAAGCCTGTTACGGGTGGACGGGGGGCGGGACTTGGGGGTGCCGGGCGGCGGAGGGAGACACCAGAAGGGGTAATGGTGGCTGCAAATGCAGCAGTGTGATACAGGGTAAGCCTGTGGTGACAGGCATGGAAAGGGGGCTGCCTGGGTGATTAAAGGCATAAGGGAGAAGACGGGGGGCTATGCGGCACAGTTGTAGATAAACCTGGTAGCCTGGTGGGGTCAAAAAGGAAATTCCCAGTGCCTTAAGCGGTAAGCAGGCAGCGGTGGATAAAAGGAAGATGGAGGAAGGATGGGGGATGAAGGTGTAGGGGTAGGTAGCTGGAGGGTGGTAGGTTAGGTAATATGGAGGGGGCACAGTATACAGGAACAGGGGGTAGGCACCAGGAAGTGGGTCTTTTGGCTTTGAGTGTAGGGGATTCCCAGACTGGTGGGGGGGGCGAGAAGGGGTAAAAAGGAGGGTGTATAGTAGGAGGGTTAGAGTATGGGGATAGGTGGAGTGGTATACATAAAATAAAAAAAATAAAAAAATAAAAGTAAGTGGGCAAATTTTTGGGCAGGGGATAGATTAGAGCGTGAGTTTCAGAGGATGGGGAAGGGTATTTGCTGATGGTTTGCTTGTTTTACAGAGGACAGTGCCTTTACGGCCGGGGTAGAGGAGGCGGAGGAAGACATCAGGGAGGCAGAGGTATTGGAGGACCTAGAGCTGTGGACGGAGCCACCACTGGAGCTGGAGGCCAGTGGTGACTTCGATGAGGAAGAGGATCAACTGGAGGGGACGTCAGCAGGAGCAGGAACAGCTGGCCAGGTAGGGGGGATGTCTGCCCTGGTGCAGCTTTTGAGGTTGTTGTCCCCACCACGGGGAGGGGAAGGGGGAGGAGGCAGACAGGGGAGCGGGAGGACAGAGAGGGGGGTTGATTTGACTGGTTCCTCTTCCTCACAGGCAGCAAGATCCGGACGTGATACGGGGAGGGATCACACCCCCCTGAGGAGGCAGGAATCACCCAGAGGATGCAGGAGATTTAGGTCACCTCGGAGCAGGGGGCCTGGAGGGACAGAGATGGGATCGCCAACCTGGGCCAGGGTGGACAGATCCAAAGAAAGGAGCAGACACGGCAGGGGAAGGTCCCCTGCCAGGAGAGGGCCGGCAAGACTCCTCATTGAGGCAGGCTGAGAGGGGACGGTCGGGAGACCTAGGGTATCCAGCCGAAATGTGGCCAGCAGGCCTGGAGCAGGAGTCGTGGTGGAAGAAAGAGGAGAAGGACCGGCTACATCGGCGCGGTCGACAGGTGAGTCGACTGTGCTTCTTCCTAGGGTGAATGATGGCTTGGCTGGTGAGAGAGAGGCGTTACTGGCGGGTTTGAAGGGCCTAATCACAACTTTAGAGAAGCCAGCAGGGGTGGGGTGTAACCTATCTCAGCCTAATATCACTGTCCCTTTAAGACTGCCTTCCCTGCTTCTGACAATCATGCTGGTTTGGGCAGTATTTGCATTCAGCTTCCCTGCCTGATTAATCATTCATGCACCTCATTTCCTCAGCCTCTTTTTAAGTCTTCTCAGGCCTAATGTGCTTTGCATTAACTTTGAAGTTGTGATCCTGAACAACAGAGGTCTGTGACTGTTATCCTGCATGAATTTATCAACTTATTGAAGCTACAGCCTTTTCTATTACCTATGCCCAAAATCATCAAATCGCAAGTATCCAAATAATTCCATTTCTGTTTCCTGGACACTGCTACTTAACAAACTCTGAACTTTATTATAAATCAAGCATACATTTGGTTATCATCACTCTCTAATAATAACAGCATCTTACTCAGAACTTTATAACTATTCTCTGCAACAAGTTGTCATAGCTGAAATATCCTTCTACAAATATGTTAACATATTCAGAACTCTGCATCTATGTGTTCAGTTAAAAGCTTTGATGTGATTCTCCAATATATGCACAAACAGTAATGGATGCCTTTAAACTTGCAACTTGACTATCACCTGTGTTGCTCTGTTTAATTCTGACATACAGCTCTATATAATATTATGTATTGTAAACCTGCAACAAACCTTAGTTTGCATCTAAGTATCAATCTTTCACCAGTTTACTCTGAAGCCTGAACATTCCACATTGCTATATTTTTCTCTCATTGAATCCTGCATCTACTCCTATTAACTAACTATAAGTCACAGTGAAGTCAGAATATATTGTATACAAATGTTGCACTCTCCATTTATTCTACAATAACTTCTAGCAACTATGAATCACAGAATATCATCTATCCACGTCTAGGATACTCTTCCCCGGGTCAGGGGTCGGTGTCTCCAAATCCCTACCACTGCCCCAAGGGTCTGTGTCCTGAGCGCATGTACACCAGATCATGACATGGGGTCACCAGCAGCGGCGTGGGTACAGCCAGGAGGAGTGGTTCAGGAAGCGCGATCGCAAGCAGGAGGTATGTAGTAGTAGTAGTAGGGAGTATGGTGGCCACAGTGAATGCAGCGGCAGGTGGGGGAGAGACGTTGAAGGTGCCAGAGGACGCCTTTAGGAGGCCTTGTCTGTGTTCGGTTGGACCATTAGGGATACACCTTACCAGCGAATTGAGGGAGAATATTTGGAAGAGGGAATTCCTGGAGATTCTGTCACTTCTTCAATTGGATCAGGTGCTTGAAGTGAAGGAGGACAATAAGGAGAAGGGGAAGAAGGAGGAGGAGGAGAGAAAGAAATGGGCGTTGGTGTTGGTGAGAGAGGCAGGGACTGGGGCATTGCTGGCTAAGGCGGATATGGAATCGGCCTTCCGGCTGTTGCCGGTACACCCCAGATGCCATCACTTGCTGGGGTGTTATTTTGAGAGTTCTTTCTTCGTGGACCTGTGCCTCCCCATGTGTCAGGAATCACCTCTTCCCCTGCCTTCCTGTCTCAAACTCCACCCCCTATTCCTTTAAATGTTCAGCACACCCTGTTCCTAGTGCTTACTAATTCTGTGGTAATATTCAGAACAGTTCCCTTCTACACAGTTTCTGGATATCCTATGAACTCTAAGACTCATACAGGGTTTTTGACAACCTAACCAATCTTTATTCCTATCACCTTCAAGTGAGAATTAACTTCTGTTAACTATATGCTGCATTGGAAGACATTACAACAAACGTTTGTTTTATCATCTGGATAATCTCCATGATCAGCTAACCTCCTTTCGTTCCTATCCTACAACCACAAACAAGTCTCTGTTCTCTGAGCTAAACCGCTTACTGTTTGCAACAGACTTTGCTTTTGTTTGCCTTCTCTTGTATTAAACAAACAACGACCTCACCGCAACAGCGGCATTCCAGCTGAATCTGCAGTGACGTTACCTGTCAGTCAACACATTTCAGGGATCGCCCAGCCTCACTGATACTTCTCACTACTGGGATTACATGCAGCAAGCCTCTCGCAGCTGTTAGTGCACTGTGTAAACAGCTGTGCCGCTCTGTCTCAGTGTGCTTCCGGTACAACAAGCAGCCTTACTCATCCAAATCCTCAGCACTGGGTACTTATTTAGTTGTTCATTGTGGGGATCACTCCCTGGTAAATTATCTTATTACGTCTCTTCAGACTACACAAAGGTAATAAGAGGACCAGCCTATTGTTTATCTGGGGTTACTTTCACACTCCTAAGTGAACTCTATTCACCAAGTTCATATAATTACAAACCCTGTAGTATCATACACTGTTCTATTATTTTGTGCTACTCATATCTATAGTAGTCACAATATAGAAAGTGGGACAATCACCATATTTTACCCTGCAAGTCTGCAGCTGAGATCCGCACTTCTAAACTAAACAGGGGTTGTTAGATAACCTCTTGACACCATGGGTTGTTCAATTTCCTGCTCGTATTTTAAAAAGTTTAGTTCCTTTGTAGAGTGGGTGGATAGGCAGAAGGCGGAAAAATCTTCAGTGGTCCACTACCTGGATGATTTTTTGTTTGTAGGGGTGGCAGGTTCCGGGGATTGCAAGCATTTAGTAGAGGTTTTTGGGGAGGTTACTCAGGATTTTGGGATCCCGGTCACGACAGATAAGTCAGAGGGCCGGTGTCATCCTTGAGTTTCCTGGGCATTCAGTTGGATACGATCTGGATGGAGTGCAGGTTCCCAGAGGACAAGCTGACGGACCTGAGAAGCATGGTGGGGGAGGCGCTGACCGCCCGGAAGGTGACATTGTGGCAGCTACAGTCATTGCTGGGGAAGGTGAATTTTTCCTGCCGGATCATCCCGATCGGCAGGGCGTTCTGCTGCCGGCTGTCATTGGCAATGGCCGGGGTGTCGGATCCAAGGCACCATATCAGACTGACGAGGTTGATGAAGGAGGACTTGAGGGTATGGCTCACGTTTTTGGATGAATTCAATGGTAAATTGATTATCCAGGAGGTAGGTTGGTCGGACGATGACTTGGGTTTATTCACAGATGCGTCGGGGGCTCAGGAGTTTGGGGCTTACTTACGGGGCAAATGGTGCGCTGACAAGTGGACTGACAGCTGGGGGGAGAACGGGCTGACTAAGAACCTTACGTTCTTAGAGTTCTTTCCTTTGGTAGTTGCGTTGCGGGTGTGGTCCCACACTTTGAGGGACAAAAGAGTCACCTTTAATTCGGACAACCTGGGGGTGGTGATGGCCATTAACAGGTTGACGGCAAATTCTCCCACAGTAGTGAGGCTGTTGAGAGCATTTGTGTTGGAATGCCTGTGGAATAACATATCTTTCAGAGCTATTCATGTACCGGGCAAGCTGAATGTTAAAGCTGATGCTTTGTCCGGTTTCCAGTGGAATTGGTTCCATGCAGCAGCACCAGAGGCAGACGAGGAGGGGGTGCCCTGCCCGAAGAACCTGTGGAGCTTGGGCACGGTGTGATCGATCTGATTTGGGGGTCTTTGGCGGGCACCACATGGAAGGCATACGCCAATGTGTGGAAGCAGTGGTGTGAGTTAAATGGGGGAAGGCATTTGCTGGAAAAGGAAGGAAGCCAGTTAAAGGTGCTGTTGACCTGGGTGAAGAAGTGGGGGGAGGAGAGGCTGTCGCCTTCTGAAATACAGAAAAGGGTGGCGGCTCTAGCATTTTGGTTCCAGTTGTTAGGGAGGGGGGTCCTAACAAAGGTATTTGTGGTACGGATGGCGGTGAGTGGTTTGTGTAGGGGAAAAAGGAGGAAGGATGGCAGGAGGCCGGTAACGTTCGCTATTTTGTTAAAAGTGGTGGGTTGTTTAAAAGGTTTGTATTTTTCCGAATTTGGGGAGGCTTTGTTTAAGGCAGCTTTTATCCTTGCGTTTTTTTGGGGCATTCAGTGTGTCAGAATTGGTAGGTCGGAACATGAGGAATGAGGGGGGCCTCCACGGGGATGAGGTAATAGTGAAAGATAGGGTGGTGGAGGTGTGGTTGAGAAGGTCCAAAATGGACCAGTTGGGGAAAGGATGCTTGGTTAGTTTGAGGGAGATTGGGGGTGAGTGTTGCCCAGTGGCAGCAACCCAGTATTACCTCAGTCTCCACCCTAGGAGGAATGGTCCATTGTTCGTCCATGCGGACGGATCCACATTGTCGAGGTATCAGTTTATTGCTGTATTCAGGAAGGCCTTGGGGAGGCTTGGGATCGGTAGTAGGGAGTTTGGGTCCCATTCCTTCAGAATCAGGGGCGGTGACTAAGGCTGCGGGGTTTGGCTTGGATGTAGCTGTGATTAAAAGGATTGGGAGGTGGAGATCAGAAAGATTTTGGGTGTATGTTAGACTAGGGCTGAGGGTGTAAGTGGAGGGTGCGGCAGCTGATATGGCTTTATTTGTTTTGGCAGGTCCAGTGAGGTGCTGGGTGATTGGGCGTGAAGGAAGATGGACTGCAGTTGGGGCTTGCTAGGGAGCAAGTGGAGATAAAGTGGCTCGGGGTTCGGGGTATGAAGTGGGGTCAGCTAGTACAGAAAGTGGTGGAGTTTGCAAGATTGTTTTCAACCCCTCAGTTTTTGGTTATACGTGTCGGGGGGAATGACCTGGGATTCATGTCACAGAAGGAGTTGGTGGAGGATATAAAGAGGGGTATAGACCGCCTACGCCAGCTCTTTCTGGAAGTCATAATAGTGTGGTCGGAGATTGAGAGCCGTTTGGTGTGGAGGTCAGCTTGGGATTTGGGGAGGTTGGAGGCTTCCAGACGGAAGATTAATAGGATGGTGAGCGGGTATGTGAGGCGATTTGGGGGGGTGAGTTTGAGGCATGTTGAGCTTGAGGGTGAATCGGGGAGTTGGTTTTATTTGAAAGATGGGGTTCACCTTAATGAAGTGGGGCTACACCTCTTTGATTTCACTCTGAAGGAGGGGATTGAGAAGGCCTTAGCTCTGGGTGGCGGTTCTCACCTGGGGGTGAGAGGTGGCGGGGTGCTTGCCCTGGTCGGTAGAGGCTTACGCCTGTTATGAGGTGGATGGGGCTTCCTGTTTCAGCAACAGGGGGTTGATTTAATGGTGGTAACCCCTCCCCTGGGTAGGGCAGTGCTTGTGAAATGAATTGTGGGGGCAAGCACTGTGGTTTGTTATAAAGTTAATGTTATTTATGTTTATTTGTTATGCTAATAAAAGAGCTGCAGCCTTTCAACTCCAACAAAAGGTGTGAAGTGTGTTTTGTGGGTAATGTGGAATGTCAACTTGACTATGTGGGGTCATACCATTTGTGATAGTTCTCAATGCAAAGTTTATGATATGTTACTAACTAATCCGCCAGCTATGAGGCGGCGGAAAGCAATGCGTCCGATTGTATATGATCAGGTTGTTTGACACCCCCTGCTAGCAGCTGATTGGCCATGAATCTGCAGGGGGCAGAATTGCACAATCAGTTCACCAGAACTGTTTGTGCAATGTTAAATGCAGACAGCGCATTTAGCGATGCAGGGCGGACATGATTCGCTATAGCGAATCATGTCCACATGGGGTATGATAAATCTACCCCTTAGTATTTTGAGGTACCTATATAAAAATTATTAGACATATGTAATCATTTTTAGAAGAATCAAAGAAAATAATGAAAATAGTATTTTATTTGCATTACTGAAAACTTAAACGAATGAAAATAAAAAGAGAAAACAAAATCAATTTTGGTTGGTGCATGCTGTTTCTTTTTTATGATGCAAACAACCATTATCCAATATATGCAAACCAGGAAACAGCAGCAGAATTAGATTGAAAGTTTCTCTCAGTCTGTCAGTGGAAGCCTATGACGTTTTCTAGCCAAATAGCATTCTCAAGAAGTGAAAAGGCATTTTTTTTTTTACTTATTGCAGAGCTGCTCTCAGATCTGTGGAGGAACTGGAGGAGGTTATGGACATTTAGTTTGGACAAATACAATGTCATCCGGTGGTTTTGTCACAGTAACACCGTGCTACAAGACACGTATTTAGTTGACAATCAAGGGCGCGATCCCATATACGGCGCAGGTTTTGGCGCAAGTGTGGGAACCTGCGCCGCCCGTAATTTCACCTCGCACATCGGGGTATTACATATACCCCGCCGGCAGTTCCTAAAGTGCTGTAAGTCTGATAAACTAGCGATGTCGAGAAATGAGCGTAACTACAAATTTCTGGAGTTGCTAGTGACTTATGGCACTTTAGAAACTGCCGACGCCTAAGAAAAGTAAAGATAGTTTTAAATCTCCCTTAACAGTCTAACCTGCCTCCCAAAAATAGCCAGACACGTAAAACCCCTATATCCACAATCCCCCCTCTCACTACTAATAATAAATGTATTAACCCCTAGACGACAACCCCCCACAATGCAATAAGCCTAATTATTAACCCCTAAACCGCCATAGCCCACAACGCAATTAACCTATTTAAGTATTAACCCCTAAACCACCATAGCCCACATAGCCTATTAAATGTATTAACCCCTAATCTGCAGCCATCAACGTCACCGCCACTATAATAAAGTTATTAACCCCTAAAGCTAAGTCTAACCCTAACACCCCCTAACTTAAATATTATTTAAATAAATCAAAATAAAATTAATATTATTAACTAAAATATTCCTATTTAAAACTAAATACTTACCTATAAAATAAACCCTAAGCTAGCTACAATATAATTAATAATTACATTGTAGCTATTTTAGGATTTATTTTTATTTTACAGGCAACTTTGTATTTATTTTAACTAGGTTCAATAGCTATTAAATAGTTATTAAATATTTAATAGCTACCTAGTTAAAATAATTACAAATTTACCTGTAAAATAAAACCTAACCTAAGTTACAATTACACCTACTACACTATCATTAAATTAATTAAATAAATTAGCTACAATTACCTAAAATTAAATACAATTAAATAAAATAAACTATAGTACAAAAACAAACAAACACTAAATTACAGAAAAAAAAAAATACAAGAAGTTTAAACTAATTACAGCTAATCTAAGCCCCCTAATAAAATAAAAAAGCCCCCCCAAAATAATAAAATTCCCTACCCTATACTAAATTATAAATAGCCCTTAAAAGGGCTTTTTTGCGGGGCATTGCCCCAAAGTTATTAGCTCTTTTACCTGTAAAAAAAGAAATACAACCCCCCCCAACATTAAAACCCACGACCCACACCCGACCTTACTCTAAAACCCACCCAATCCCCCCTTTAAAAAACACTACCCCAAGGAAGATCACCCTACCTTGAGCCGACTTCACCCAGCCGGGCAGAAGTCTTCATCCGATCCGGGCACAAGTGGTCCTCCAGCCGGGCAGAAGTCTTCATCCGATCCGGGCAGAAGAGGTCCTCCATCCGGGCAGAAGTCTTCATCCAAGCGGCATCTTCTATCTTCTTCCATTCGACGAGGAGCGGCTCCATCTTGAAGACATCCGACGCGGAGCATCCTACTCACACAAGTTTTGTAGACCATGATAAAAGACAAATGAAGGTTCCCTTTAAATGACGTCGTCAAAGACGGCACCCCTTGAATTCCGATTGGCTGATAGGATTCTATCAGCCAATCGGAATTAAGGTAGGAAAAATCCTATTGGCTGATGCAATCAGCCAATCGGATTGAAGTTCAATCTGATTGGCTGATCCAATCAGCCAATAGGATTGAGCTCACATTCTATTGGCTGATTGGAACAGCCAATAGAATGCAAGGTCAATCCGATTGGCTGATTGCATCAGCCAATAGGATTTTTCCTACCTTAATTCCGATTGGCTGATAGAATCCTATCAGCCAATTGGAATTCAAGGGACGCCATCTTGGATGACGTCATTTAAAGGAACCTTCATTCGTCGTTAGTCCGTCGGCCCGGAAGGATGCTCCGCGTCGGATGTCTTCAAGATGAAGCCACTCCTCGTTGGATGGAAGAAGATGCCTCTTGGATGAAGACTTCTGCCCGGATGGAGGACCTCTTCTGCCCGGGATGGAGGACATCTTCTGCCCGGATCGGATGAAGACTTCTGCCCGGCTGGAGGACCACTTGTGCCCGGATCGTATGAAGACTTCTGCCCGGCTGGGTGAAGACAGCTCAAGGTAGGGTGATCTTCAATGGGGTAGTGTTAGTTTTTTTAAGGGGGGATTGGGTGGGTTTTAGAGTAAGGTTGGGTGTGGGTGGTGGGTTTTAATGTTGGGGGGGTTGTATTTCTTTTTTTACAGGTAAAAGAGCTGATTACTTTGGGGGCAATGCCCAGCAAAAAGCCCTTTTAATGGCTATTTGTAAATTAGTTTAGGGTAGGGAATTTTATTATTTTTGGGGGCTTTTTTATTTTATTAGGGGGCTTAGATTAGGTGTAATTAGTTTAAACTTCTTGTAATTTTTTTTTATTTTCTGTAATTTAGTGCTTGTTTTTTTGTACTATAGTTTATTTTATTTAATTGTATTTAATTTTAGGCAATTGTAGTTAATTTATTTAATTAATTTAATGATAGTGTAGTGTTAGGTGTAATTGTAACTTATGTTAGGTTTTATTTTACAGGTACATTTTTAATTATTTCAACTAGGTAGCTATTAAATATTTAATAACTATTTAATAGCTATTGTACCTAGTTAAAATAAATACAAAGTTGCCTGTAAAATAAAAATAAATCCTAAAATAGCTACAATATAATTATTAATTATATTGTAGCTATTTTAGGGTTTATTTTATAGGTAAGTATTTAGTTTTAAATAGGAATAATTTAGTTAATAATAATAATTTTATTTAGATTTATTTAAATAATATTTAAGTTAGGGGGGTGTTAGGGTTAGGGTTAGATTTAGGTTTAGGGGTTAATAACTTTATTAAAGTGGCGGCGACATTGGCAGTGGGCAGATTAGGGGTTAATACATTTAATAGGCTATGTGGGCTATGGCGGTTTAGAGATTAATACTAGAATAGGTTAATTGCGGTGTGGGCTATGACGGTTTAGGGATTAATAGAGTTTATTAGTTATTGCAGTGGGGGATTGCAGTTGACAGGTAGATAGACATTGCGATATACAAAGTGTGACCTAATCACCCAAGGGGGGGCGCTGGATGATAGAAGTTCAATATAATAAACAATGAAAATTGGTGTACAATTCAAACATATAAATATAATCTTGATTTAAGTATATATATATATATATATATATATATATATATATATATATATATATATATATATATATATATATATGTATAGTATTCTTAACAAAAATGAAATGTAAACAAAGTCCTTTTGTTAGTGTAGACTGTTTTCAAGTAGTGGCTGCCTCCTCCTCACTGGCTGGTCCAGGTGAAACTATAGAAAATGAAGAAAGACAGAGGGGCGCCTCATGTGAAGTATCGTCAGGTTGAGACATAAAAAAATAACAAAATAGCCAAATGAGTACTCACATACTCTAGGAACACACTTATGTGTTAGTAGGGACAGGCTGCAGATTTGTAAAGGTGTGACAGCTCACCCGTTCAGTCACGCTCTCAATGTTGTAGTGCTGAGGATGGAGTAGAGACAAAGAAAAAGGGCACTACATGTGCAGACCATTAAACAAAACTAACAATATTTGCTTAGTAGTATAAATGGGTACTCACATACTCCAAAAGCACACCATGTGCTGGTAGAACCCGGCTGCAGATTTAGGCAGGTGTGGCAGCTCACCCAAATGAACAGACTCTAGAAGCGACGGGTGAAATATACGGCCGTAACTTGTATGCTACGCCGTATATGTAATACCAAAATCGCACAAAATCTGGCGTCGCCGGCTTTTGCGGGTGACGCTCTATATGTAATGGAGGCCCAGGACACAATTATTTGGCAGACTTAAAAGTACTATGAAATCATATAAGAAAAATGTAGAGGTACTATACTCCAGTTAGACTAGCTGCCATACATAGGTCAAGACATAATAACTGTTGGAGAATGTGTGGGGAAATGGGAGATTATCAACACATATGGTGGACATGCCCGAATATCAGCCAATACTGGAGGGAAATACACTTGGCCATTAAGCAAGTAATTGGTATTGAACTCCTTTTAGAACTTACCATATTTTTATTTAATAACATACCCAAAATTAAATGTTAACTCAGGCAAAAGCTATTGATTATATTATTAAACTGTGCTAGAAGACTTATCCCAAGGAATTGGAAATCCATAGCAGTCCCCTCAGTTTTAGAATGGCGTACATTGGTCACCAATACACTAGCAATGGAAAAATATCAATATATTAACACACAGAGATTAGATGACTTCTTAGGAATTAACTTCATATGGGAGGACTACTGTAATTCGGTAAAATATAACGGACATAACAGCCCATAGGTTATAGATTCATTAGCAAGTATATACTCACACAAGTTTTGTAGACCATGATAAAAGAGAATCAGTAACTCCTTGGTAAGATTTGCACTTTATTGAGCAATATGACGAATCGTCAATCTTCTTTCTCTTCATTTTATTCTATTAATGTTGACAATAAACATAGGGATCAATACAAGCCCAACTATGTCCATTTCAATGGTAACCATTCCCTGATTGTATTACATTGAATCTATATTAACCTGTTTTGTTTGGTTTTTTAACTCTGTGTTAAACATTATTTCTTTCATGTAATTAGCAAGAGTCCATGAGCTAGTGATGTATGGGATATACATTCCTACCAGGAGGGGCAAAGTTTCCCAAACCTTAAAATGCCTATAAATACACCCCTCACCACACCCACAATTCAGTTTTACAAACTTTGCCTCCTATGGAGGTGGTGAAGTAAGTTTGTGCTCTCTTCTGGTTCAGAGGATTCTGTCTCAGAGATTGATGCTGATAAATCTTCATATTTATTTAAAATGGAATTTATTCGTTCTTTACTTAAAGAAGTACTAATTGCTTTAGAAATTGAGGATTCTGGTCCTCTTGATACTAAATCTAAACGTTTAGATAAGGTCTTTAAATCTCCTGTGGTTATTCCAGAAGTTTTTCCTGTTCCTGGTGCTATTTCTGAAGTAATTTCCAGAGAATGGAATAATTTGGGTAATTCATTTACTCCTTCTAAACGTTTTAAGCAATTATATCCTGTGCCGTCTAACAGATTAGAATTTTGGGACAAAATCCCTAAAGTTGATGGGGCTATTTCTACCCTTGCTAAACGTACTACTATTCCTACGTCAGATGGTACTTCGTTTAAGGATCCTTTAGATAAGAAAAGCTTATCTGTGTTCAGGTAATCTTCTTAGACCTGCTATATCATTGGCTGATGTTGCTGCAGCTTCAACTTTTTGGTTGGAAACTTTAGCGCAACAAGTAACAGATCATGATTCTCATAATATTATTATTCTTCTTCAACATGCTAATAATTTTATCTGTGATGCCATTTTTGATATTATCAGAGTTGATGTCAGGTTTATGTCTCTAGCTATTTTAGCTAGAAGAGCTTTATGGCTTAAAACTTGGAATGCTGATATGTCTTCTAAATCAACTCTACTTTCCATTTCTTTCCAGGGTAACAAATTATTTGGTTCTCAGTTGGATTCTATTATCTCAACTGTTACTGGTGGGAAAGGAACTTTTTTACCACAGGATAAAAAATCTAAGGGTAAAAACAGGGCTAATAATCGTTTTCGTTCCTTTCGTTTCAACAAAGAACAAAAGCCTGATCCCATCATCCTCAGGAGCAGTTTCAGTTTGGAAACCATCTCCAGTCTGGAATAAATCCAAGCCTTCTAGAAAAGCAAAGCCAGCTTCTAAGTCCACATGAAGGTGCGGCCCTCATTCCAGCTCAGCTGGTAGGGGGCAGGTTACGTTTTTTCAAAGAAATTTGGATCAATTCTGTTCACAATCTTTGGATTCAGAACATTGTTTCAGAAGGGTACAGAATTGGTTTCAAGATAAGACCTCCTGCAAAGAGATTTTTTCTTTCCCGTGTCCCAGTAAATCCAGTGAAAGCTCAAGCATTTCTGAAATGTGTTTCAGATCTAGAGTTGGCTGGAGTAATTATGCAGTTCCAGTTCTGGAACAGGGGATGGGGTTTTATTCAAATCTCTTCATTGTACCAAAGAAGGAGAATTCCTTCAGACCAGTTCTGGATCTAAAAATATTGAATCGTTATGCAAGGATACCAACGTTCAAAATGGTAACTGTAAGGACTATCTTGCCTTTTGTTCAGCAAGGGCATTATATGTCCACAATAGATTTACAGGATGCATATCTGCATATTCCGATTCATCCAGATCATTATCAGTTCCTGAGATTCTCTTTTCTGGACAAGCATTTCCAGTTTGTGGCTCTGCCGTTTGGCCTAGCTACAGCTCCAAGAATTTTTACAAAGGTTCTCGGTGCCCTTCTGTCTGTAATCAGAGAACAGGGTATTGTGGTATTTCCTTATTTGGACGATATCTTGGTATTTGCTCAGTCTTTACATTTAGCAGAATCTCATACGAATCGACTTGTGTTGTTTCTTCAAGATCATGGTTGGAGGATCAATTCACTAAAAAGTTCATTGATTCCTCAGACAAGGGTAACCTTTCTGGGTTTCCAGATAGATTCAGTGTCCATGACTCTGTCTTTGACAGACAAGAGACGTCTAAATTGATTTCAGCTTGTCGAAACCTTCAGTCGCAATCATTCCCTTCGGTAGCCTTATGCATGGAAATTCTAGGTCTTATGACTGCTGCATCGGACGCAATCCCCTTTGCTCGTTTTCACATGCGACCTCTTCAGCTCTGTATGCTGAATCAATGGTGCAGGGATTACACAAAGATATCTCAATTAATATCTTTAAAAACCGATTGTACGACACTCTCTAACGTGGTGGACAGATCACCATCGTTTAATTCAGGGGGCTTCTTTTGTTCTTCCGACCTGGACTGTAATTTCAACAGATGCAAGTCTCACAGGTTGGGGAGCTGTGTGGGGATCTCTGACGGCACAAGGAGTTTGGGAATCTCAGGAGGTGAGATTACCGATCAATATTTTGGAACTCCGTGCAATTTTCAGAGCTCTTCAGTCTTGGCCTCTTCTGAAGAGAGAATCGTTCATTTTTTTTTCAGACAGACAATGTCACAACTGTGGCATACATCAATCATCAAGGAGGGACTCACAGTCCTCTGGCTATGAAAGAAGTATCTCGAATTCTGGTTTGGGCGGAATCCAGCTCCTGTCTAATCCCTGCGGTTCATATCCCAGGTATAGACAATTGGGAAGCGGATTATCTCAGTCGCCAAACGTTGCATCCGGGCAAATGGTCTCTTCACCCAGAGGTATTTCTTCAGATTGTTCAAATGTGGGAGCTTCCAGAAATAGATCTGATGGCGTCTCATCTAAACAAGAAACTTCCCAGGTATCTGTCCAGATCCCGGGATCCTCAGGCGGAAGCAGTGGATGCATTATCACTTCCTTGGAAGTATCATCCTGCCTATATCTTTCCGCCTCTAGTTCTTCTTCCAAGAGTAATCTCCAAGATTCTGAAGGAATGCTCGTTTGTTCTGCTGGTAGCTCCGGCATGGCCTCACAGGTTTTGGTATGCGGATCTTGTCCGGATGGCCTCTTGCCATCCGTGGACTCTTCCGCTAAGACCAGATCTTCTGTCGCAAGGTCCTTTTTTCCATCAGGATCTCAAATCCTTAAATTTAAAGGTATGGAGATTGAACGCTTGATTCTTGGTCAAAGAGGTTTCTCTGACTCTGTGATTAATACTATGTTACAGGCTCGTAAATCTGTATCCAGAGAGATATATTATAGAGTCTGGAAGACTTATATTTCTTGGTGTCTTTCTCATCATTTTTCTTGGCATTCTTTTAGAATTCCGAGAATTTTACAGTTTTTTCAGGATGGTTTAGATAAAGGTTTATCCGCAAGTTCTTTTAAAGGACAAATCTCTGCTCTTTCTGTTCTTTTTCACAGAAAGATTGCTAATCTTCCTGATATTCATTGTTTTGTACAAGCTTTGGTTCGTATAAAACCTGTCATTAAGTCAATTTCTCCTCCTTGGAGTTTGAATTTGGTTCTGGGGGCTCTTCAAGCTCCTCCGTTTGAACCTATGCATTCATTGGACATTAAATTACTTTCTTGGAAAGTTTTGTTCCTTTTGGCGATCTCTTCTGCCAGAAGAGTCTCTGAATTATCTGCTCTTTCTTGTGAGTCTCCTTTTCTGATTTTTCATCAGGATAAGGCGGTGTTGCGAACTTCTTTTGAATTTTTACCTAAGGTTGTGAATTCCAACAACATTAGTAGAGAAATTGTGGTTCCTTCATTATGTCCTAATCCTAAGAATTCTAAGGAGAAATCGTTGCATTCTTTGGATGTTGTTAGAGCTTTGAAATATTATGTTTAAGCTACTAAGTCTTTCCGAAAGACTTCTAGTCTATTTGTTATCTTTTCCGGTTCTAGAAAAGGCCAGAAAGCTTTTGCCATTTCTTTGGCATCTTGGTTGAAATCTTTAATTCATCATGCCTATGTCGAGTCGGGTAAAACTTTGCCTCAAAGGATTACAGCTCATTCTACTAGGTCAGTTTCTACTTCCTGGGTGTTTAGGAATGAAGCTTCGGTTGATCAGATTTGCAAAGCAGCAACTTGGTCCTCTTTGCATACTTTTACTAAATTCTACCATTTTGATGTATTTTCTTCTTCTGAAGCAGTTTTTGGTAGAAAAGTACTTCAGGCAGCGGTTTCAGTTTGAATCTTCTGTTTATGTTTTTCATTAAACTTTATTTTGGGTGTGGATTATTTTCAGCAGGAATTGGCTGTCTTTATTTTATCCCTCCCTCTCTAGTGACTCTTGCGTGGAAAGATCCACATCTTGGGTAGTCATTATCCCATACGTCACTAGCTCATGGACTCTTGCTAATTACATGAAAGAAAACATAATTTATGTAAGAACTTACCTGATAAATTCATTTCTTTCATATTAGCAAGAGTCCATGAGGGCCTGCCCTTTTTTGTGGTGGTTATGATTTTTTTGTATAAAGCACAATTATTCCAATTCCTTATTTTATATGCTTTCGCACTTTTTTCTTATCACCCCACTTCTTGGCTATTCGTTAAACTGAATTGTGGGTGTGGTGAGGGGTGTATTTATAGGCATTTTAAGGTTTGGGAAACTTTGCCCCTCCTGGTAGGAATGTATATCCCATACGTCACTAGCTCATGGACTCTTGCTAATATGAAAGAAATGAATTTATCAGGTAAGTTCTTACATAAATTATGTTTTTCTTTTTCTCAATAAAGGAAAAATTTTATAAAAAAAAAAAAGAAAGAAAGAAAATTGTAGAGACTAAGCAGTGGAGAATGGAAAGGAGATTGAGAAGAGAACTTTAAAACAAATGGTTGCTGACTGCAGAAATAAAAAAAAAAAAGTAAAATTAAAATAGTACAATATCCGGCGGCAGCTTAGCAAATGCTATGCAAAAAAACGTTTGTTTAATTTTTAAAATGAAAGTGGGCAATTGAACATGTGAGAGAGAGAGAGTACGGGGCCAATTAAACAATCTTCGTATCGGCCCCAATGCCTCTGTTTCTGCACGAGCCTTCAGGCTCGCCGGAAACAGGAGTTAAGAAGCAACGGTCTTAAAGGAAGAGTACACTGTAAAATTGTTTTTCCATTAATGTATTTTAAATGACTTGTTATACCAACTGCAGAGTATAAAATATTTGAGAAATTCCATTTTAATGCTTATTTGTGTATATGAAGTAGCTGATTTTGTGCTTTGAAACCACAGCCTATTACAATGGGTTGAACTTAAAGGTGATATCAGATCTCATTATGTTCTAAGTTTGTGTAAACAGACTTGCTTCCTTATCTTTTATTTGGCTGGAACACCAAAGCTCAATACATAGAGAGAACAATGGAAAATGATCATGTTATTACTTAACTATCCTGCATCCCACTGAGAGTGTAATCTCTTCTGCTGGCTGTGTATACTTAGGCTATTCAATAGCCTATACTCCAGGATTAATTTGTTCAGTATAGGTGGCGATACCACAGGCTAAATCAGCTATTTCAAATGCCGAAATAGGAGTAAAGGAGCTACTTGAAACCAATTTAATACACTCTAGCAGGTTAAAAGGATCATTGAAAATAATTTAAAGGGGAGAATTTTTTTGGGTGAACTGTCCCTTTAAGACCGCTGCTCTTTAACTCGTCCGCTGCCTCTGAAACTGTGGACACTAATCCACCTGATCAAATACAATCAGGTTGATCGACACCCCCTGCTAGCGGCCGATGTGAACTGCTTGTGCAATGTTAAATGCTGACAGCGTATGCGATGCAGGGCTATAGCGAATCATTTTCGCCCGGGGTATGAAAAATCTATCCCTCAGTGTGCACTGTTCTGTTGATGCAATAGGCGTTACTGACACTTCAAGAGTAAAACCACATTGCGCTAATTCAACCAATGGCAAGTATGTGTGGTAATATGGGATTGTGTGTACACAATAAAATGGTTGATGCAATAACATGGTGTTACTGACACTACATTGTACTAATTCAATCGACAAGTATGTGTGGTATGGAAAATTGGTGTGTAATTATTTAGGTATGTATGTGACTGTGTACTGTGTGTATGTGATTATATACATATATATTTGTGTTAATATACGTATATACACATATTAACACATAAATATATATTTATATAAGCATATACATATATATTTACTGGGAACACACAATTCCCATAGACCGCAATGAAAGACACTTATAAGTGCATTTTTTTTTCTAACACCCCACACCGCTGACTTTAGCCCCCAAAAACTGCTGTCTTTTTTAAAGGGATACTGAACCCAATTTTTTTCTTTCGTGATTCAGATAGAGAATTAAATTTTAAGCAACTTTCTAATTTACTCCTATTATCAAATTTTCTTCATTCTCTTGGTATCTTTATTTGAAATGCAAGAATGTAAGTTTAAATGCCGGCCCATTTTTGGTGAACAACCTGGGTTGTTCTTGCTGATTGGTGGATAAATTCATCCATCAATAAAAACGTGCTGTCCAGAGTCATGCACCAAAAAAAAAACTTAGATGCCTTCTTTTTCAAATAAAGATAGCAAGAGAACGAAGAGAAATTGAAAACAGGAGTAAATTAGAAAGTTTCTTGAAATTGCATGCTCTATCTGAATCACAAAAGAAAAAAATTGGGTTCAGTGTCCCTTAAAGTTTGGGGGCATTTGTGGCACATTTAAATAAAATGTGCTTGCAGTAGCAATAACCAATCACTTGTATTTGCTGGTCATTTATCGTGTGCTCACAAATGGGCAAATTATCTATTTGCAGGTCCCTTTTTTGTCCCTTTAACAAAAAAATTACCAACCCAGCAGAGAAGGCCATGAGTAATGCAACCAGAGCATACAGTCTCAAACAACTTTTGTTTTATTTCTATTATCAATTTTGCTTAATTATATTGGTATCCTTTGTTGAAGGTGCAGCAATGCACTACTTCAAGGGAGCTAGCTGAACATATTGTTAAGTCAATGACAAGAGGAATATATGTGCAGCCACCAATTATCTGCTTGCTTCCTTCCTGCTTATGAACCTCAGCTTATCTGTACATATGATTTTCAACAAAGGATACCAAGAAAAAGAAGCAAATTAGATAAAGAGCCAGATTACGAGTGAAGCACAAAATTGTGCTTTTGTGAGCATGATATTTGCGCTCCACTAGCAATACCAGTGCACTCAACTGTGCACTGGAATTAGAAGTGAGACGCAATGCGAAAGCGACCTTCCGTTCAAGAGAGCGCACTTCCATAAGCTCCAATGGGAACCTCGTTCTGATGTCAACATACATGGCACAGAACCTACTGCAGTGAAGGGAGAAAGTTGGCAGTGATGGGCAACACATTTAAAATATATATGTATGAGAATATATACATATATACAGTATGTATAGGAATAACACAGTCCCCATAGACCGCAATGCAAAGGCACCCCACATCCGCAAACTTTAAGCCCTTAAAACTGCTTAGTGCAGTTATATTAAACAAAAATAAAAATGTTAGCTTCTTTAGCATTCTTCCTGTGGTGCCTCTGTGAATGATGCAACTGATGGTGAACTTAGTTTTGTTCAATACCAATATTTTGGTGAGTGTTTGTCTATGTTGAAGTCTTCAGGCACCCACTGAGGCTTTGTTGGCTAAACTTGTGAGACTTGTGAGCCAGATTTATTTTTTCCAGAGTTCAGAGCTTGAATACCAGGAGGCCAGTGAGATAGATATACTGTATTGCCTGACAGATCTTCAAATTACAAGAGTAAGCAGTTGTTCTGTTAGATCAAGCATATCATTTATTTGTTGGTTGGGATTTGGTTGATATTTATAGCTCAGATTTTTTTTTTTCTATAGGGACAGTTAAGCCAAAAAAAAAAACTTTCATGATTTAAATAGGGAATGTAATTATAAACAACTTTACAATTTACTTTTATCACCAATTTTGCTTTGTTCTCTTGGTATTCTTAGTTGAAAGCTAAACCTAGGAGGTTAATATGCTAATTTCTTAGACCTTGAAGACTACCTCTAATCTGAATGCATTTTGACCACTAGAGGCATTAGTTCATGTGTTTCATATAGATAACATTGAGCTCATGCACGTGAAGTTACCCTGCAGTGAGCACTGATTGGCTAAAATGCAAGTCTGTCAAAAGAACTGAAATAAGGGGGCAGTTTGTAGAAGCCTAGATACAAGTTAATCACAGGGGTAAAAAGTGTATTTCTATAACAGTGTTGGTTATGCAAAACTGGGGAATGGGTAATAAAGGGGTTATCTTTCTTTTTAAACAATAACAATTCTGGTGTTGACTGTCCCTTTAATTGGGTCAAATTTCTTGCTAACTATTTTTAGTAAAGTGCACATTTGGGGGGGCGAATTATCAAGCTTCAGGCTCGCCGGAAACAGTAGTTATGAAGCAGTGGATTAAAGACCACTGCTCCATAACTTGTCCGCTGCCTCTGAGGCTGCAGTCTTCAATCAATTATTGACACCCCTGCTAGCGGCCGATTGGTGGCGAATCTGCAGGGGGCAGCATTGCGCAAGCAGTTCACCAGAACTGCTTGTGCAATGATAAATGCTGACAGCGTATGCTGTCCTCATTTATAGATTTGCGGCAGACATCATATGCTACATCGTATCTGTAATGCTCGCGGGATACTCCTCTATCAGACCTGGTATCAAGCTGGAATGATAGGGAATATCCCAGAGCAGAGAAGGTTTGCAAGGTGAGATAAGTGGCATGTACCACAGGCAGGACAGTCCTTGGCGGCAACAGTCAGGAAAACAGAGAAAAGTAGTTCAGGGGTAAACCACTAGGATGGTCAGGCAGGCAGGGTTTGGCAACAGTAAATCAATCCAGCAGTTAAGGGTTAAACAGGCAGAGTGATCAGACAAGCAAGGTTAAGCAGCAGTATATCAATCCAGCAGTTTAAGGGTTAAACAGTACAGTAAGTAACACCTATACTTGGGCAGTGAAAGGTAGGACTGAAGTTACTTACATAGGCGCAGGATTCGCGCCACAGGAGATCCAGACCGGCTTCATGCTGGAGGAAGCGTGCAGTGATGACATCACCGCCACACGTAGAGAGGAGCTGACTCCCCCTAGGCAGCGGGCAGACAGCAGGTGCCGCGTCTCTAGCAACAGCAAGAGCTAGAGCGGCGCGGCGCAACAGTATTTTGTTCATCCGCACTTTAGTAAATCGGCCCCTATGAGTTAGTTGCTTCAACCAAAGCAAATGATTATGGCCGTTTACAAGCCAAACACATGTTAAATTTAGTAATTTGCCAGATTTATTGTTGGTGCACTATTCAAAGACTGATCAGGAGGCAAGGTGTTGGCAGTTTGTTCACCAAAATCAGGATAACCAAATAATGACCTAGAGTGCTATTGATAGAGCAGGGTGTGCTATAAATATTGCTGGATTGCACTATAGCACACAAATCGATATTACAAGTCCCTGGTAAAGAAGAATTACCAGAGAATGTTTAACACGGCTGACATCTCTTAAGTGTGCCCTATACTTTCAATGGATGATACTGTGAACATGCTAATATTACAAGTTAAACGTTATATGTTGCACTCAAGTGCAGAAAATAACATCATTAAAAAGCTTAGCATGGCTTGATACCTGAATTAAAGTGTTAGGGCTACAACAAAAGTTTAACAAAGCATATGTAAAACATATTAAAATAAAGTATGCACTATATTACATATAAAATATAAAATACACATTCATCATTGTAATGTGTTTAAAAGGGGTTTAAAAGGAATATGATACATGTTTGACTCAGAAGGGTTTAGACGTTTATACATATATAGATGTCTATATATTTGTATGTGTGTATGTATCTATGGGCTCAGGGAGTAGGCTGGAAACCTGTTAGAATGGCTTACTGTTTGTAAAGAGACACACTGTGGTCTGGAACCGAACCCTCAATATCTCCAAGGTATATTAAAAAACGGTGCTAAACAAAATGAACAATGGCACTACTCGGGCTTTTCCTGTATCATGAATATCTATATATATAACAGTGGGGAAAAGTAATTAATAATTCCCAATGTACACACAGGAAATGGTGCTCATGCATAAATAATAGAACACAACCACTACGGTCACTGTGAATACTTATTTATCTAGTCAGAGAATCATACAATTTTTAATTATCCAGTAATATACACTAATACCGTATATCAGGGTAACTGGCCATTTATTTGTTAACATCTTAACTCTTTACCCGCATTTATGAGACTGATACTCTGGTAGCTTCATATATTTGACTGATATACTGCAATTATCTACCTTTTAACCCGCAGATCCACTAGTACCCTGAAGATTTATGCCACAACTTAATTAATACCTATCGACAGTAATTGCTGTGTTATCACTGTGTTGGGATAATCTTTCCCTTTATTAACCTTGTGTGTTTGTTACTTTAATTTGAATACCATGGATTATTTCCATTTAGATCACTATTGATATGGTGACATTGAGGCCTAATCTTAATATTAGTGATCTATTTAATCTAGTACACTCCATTAATCTACCGGAGCATATTTTATCTTGTATGTCATTAAACCAACAATTTTGTTTTTTTTAAATTGTAATAATAAAAGTTATATTTTATCTATCCTGTTGGTGTTAATCCCACCACTTAGTCAGGGCCCAGAGTGCTCTTTTTGCATACTTTTGGATTATGGTTGTTCTCTTATAACCATTTTTCCTTTGTGGTTGTGTTATATTAAAAAACGGTGACTGAGATCGAAAGTTCCCATCTACCTGAGAATACAAGATTACAAGTGGCACGTTGAATTCTTAACACAGACAAGGGGTTTACTATTGGAGCTCGCACATAAAGAAACCTAATTGTTCGGCGCTGATCCATACTTCAGGGGGTACCAAGCCTCTCAGCCATACTGTTTCATCTTTACCTCATAGGATTGAGGTTGCTTTAAGTAAGTGCACATCCAAGGGGGAGAGATTCATGAAGATACAGTTGTAAACTTCCATTAACTGTGTTGCAGCATTTCTGGACTGTGTATTTATTTATATATATTCATCCTTACTTTGACTGTTTTATATTTCTGTCCTTGTTTTATGATACTGTGTAGACTGAATAATATCAGTTTTCCCACACTCTGTTGCACTAAGCGCCATCCTGCTACTCTTTTGTTCCTATGTTCTTATTATTAGAGGTGTTAAGGGACTCCTCTTGCTATAAGGGATTGGCTGTATATCCAACAGAGATAATAGTATATAGTGGTGCCCTATTTATAGGTACTTGATTCTCTTCTTAGTAGCGCTATAGGGTGAGTTAGGGGCCTTCCACCCCTCCTCTCTACTTTTTTATTCCTGTGTATGTATGTGTATATATATATAATAGCCAGCAGCAACTTAACAAACGCTTTGCAAAAACATGGTACATTTTTATGTTTAAATATTCTTTATTAAAGTAATTTTTTGCCGAAAAAAACCCCAGTATAGACAGTTCAAGTCATGGCAATATTTCACATATTTCTCCAAATATGATCAACAAAACAGCATATATTATCAAGGTGAACATAGACTATCTAGTGAAAATATCTGTCTACCTTGCATTTGTCTCGGTTCTAGCTTCCGTGTAATACAGAAAGCTCCCGACAAATCTGATGGTAGCAAGGCAGTTAATATTTTGTCTACCCTCTCTAAATTTGTATTTGATAGTCTTCTATACCTTACTTATTAATATTACATAGATGCAAAAAAACAGAAAAGCACACATTTCATCAGGAAAAACAAAACAGTTCTAATAAAGCCTTATTAATTTTGCCATAGACAGGTTGCTTCCAAGGCAAAAAGAATTCCATCCCCTACCCCCAAGATCTTAGTACTCCATAATCTCCCTCTTCAGTATCAGTGTATCTTAGGATTCTATATTTCCTTCTAATATCTAGTAGTACCATATTTGCTCAAATTGTGTTTGAGTGTCTAAAATCTTAGATGCTGATTTGTACATTTTGTACGTCAGAGCGATCCTACTCTTGATTTCTTGCCAAGGAGGCTCCTGAGGCTTCCAATATTTTGCTATGCCGGTTCTGTCCACAGTGCATGTTATTCTTACAAATGTATTAATATATTTATTAAAACTTCGATCCGGCTCGTGCAAGAGGGCCTGAGAGATAGATAACTGTATTCTTTCCCCAAGTGTAGTACTCAGCACATCTGATACATTTTCCCATATCAATTTAATCTGATCACACTCCCACCACATGCTTCAATAAGAGCCTACTTATCCACAGCCTCTATAGCATAGCCTATTGTTCGACGGTGTCATGTGTGAAGTTTTTAATGGAGTTAGGTACCACCTGAAGATTGTTTTGGTTGTATTTTCTCCCAAATCAGCTTTCCACAGCCCCTTGCACGCTGCTTAAATATAGTATCCCAAACCTTTGTTTCCATTGACACGTTTAAATCTCGTTCCCATTTTAAAATGGTTGATGACTTAGTAGTGTGTGTCCCTTGCAAAGCCATATACAAGCTGGATATGTTTTTTTTGGGTCTATGCGTAGCCTTAAATAACTCATCTATAATTGTAGTTTTGGAATGTGTACTATTTCTAATATGCAGATGTACTGCTGAGGAAATTTGCAAGTATTGGTACCACTGTAGCTTCACTAGTGTATTTTGAATTTGAGTGAAGGATTTAAGTTTCCCCTATCTAAGAAATATTCCACCCTATATAGCCCCTTGTTTGCCCATTTATCTACTGTCATCTGAATATCTTTGTCGATTAGATATCTAAGAGGGGTGATTAGTGGGTGCTTTGGTAGCAGGCTCTTTGATTTGGACACCAATGCCCACATGCGTACTGTGTCTTCTGATGTTGGAGGTTTATATTTGTCTGCCTTATTCCCTCTATATGTCTTACTCCATAAGATCTCATCTGGGTGATTAGTCCCTTGTAAATTAGCTTCTAAATGTGTCCAGAGTATATCTTTGTATTCTCTTCCTAATAGTGTGGTTTGCGCTAGACTTGATGCATTATAGTAATCTAAAAGATTTGGTGCACCCACTCCTCCCAGGCTACTGTGTTTGGTTAGAGTTGAGGTTGGGATTCTTGCCATTTTTTCCCCATTATAAATGCCACTATCTCCAATTGTAAGCTCGCCAAGTCCGCTTTTGGGACCTTTATGGGTAAGATCCTAAACAAGTACAATAATCACGGTAGGACACTCATCTTAACCACCACCAGTCTACCCAGCAAAGAAAAAGTGTATTATGACATTTATTAATGTTTCTTCTGATCTCTTTATAGACAATGCTGATTGTCGTTTGGGGCATAGGTGTTACAGAGTATAACATCTGATTCTGCAATTCAGCCCTTAACTATTAAATATCTCCCCTCTTCATATGCTATTGTGGTAATGTTGAGTGTAAAACTTAGACCAATACTTAGGTAGAACTGTATGGGTTAAGTGTGTCTCCTGGAGAAATATAATATTGGCTCCAAGAGTTTGGTATTGAATTCTGTGAGACAAGATGTATTGAAGGAATCATGAGGTTATGTTAAGGTATTAGAGTGTAGTGTTTTAGTGGGTCTTACTAACCTTATTAGGATCAAGGTGCCTTCTCCTAGCATTTGATCTTGATGAACCTTCAGGGAAATGGGTACTGTCTTGGCATTTTCAAGAAACCATAAATAAAAAAACCATACAATGTAAAACAAAAAACATCTTAATACATAACTTAAGTCCCCAGATGATGGGTAAACCTGAAAAAATACTACTTTCATCCGCTTCTTGGAAGCATGGGCTGCACTTGTATGTAATTTTCAAACTAAACTTTTTAAATCAGTAATAAGAAATACGAACTATGAACCAGTTAGATGATTTTTAGAGTACTAAATTTTAATCTAGGAGCCTAACATCTGCACAGTCTGCCCCATGTCCAGAATTTCAAGTCCGTTCATGAATCGACCAAGTGAAACATGTTCCTTGGAGTTGGTTAGCTCCCTTTCAGGGTTAAGATCAGGAAGTTTTCCCCCTCTTCAGGAGGGGTTGTTCGGTTCCTCCATATAGTTACTTCTTGGATCTTCTTCTGTTCACTTTCTCCCATTTGTTCGGGTTTGAAGTGTTCGGTTTTGAGATGGTTGGACCCTCGTTAGGTATAGATGGGGTCTCCAGCCCCAATATCTTGCACACTTCTGGATCTCCTCCCTTTCCCTTATCGTAATGGTTCTATCTTCTTTTAGAATGAAAAGGGCAAAGCGAAACCCCCACTTATACTAATTTGTTGATTTCGCAGGAGAGCAGTCAGGGGACGCAGGGATCCCCTCCTTTGAAGGGTCCTGACACTAAGGTCCGGAAAAAATTGTATCACAGTTCCCTGGAATTTAAAGGTAGGATTGTTTCGTGAGGCCTGTAATTTTTTTTCCTTATCGTGATAGAGACTGAATTTGATGGTCACATCTCTGGGGGGTGCTTCATCTTTGGATTTCGCCTTTAGGGCTCTATGAGCCCTCTCCAAGATATATTCTGAATCATCTTTGTTTCCTGTGATCTGCCTAAAAAGCTGCTGTAGATATGGTAACAGATTAATGTTGGTGATGTTTTCCAGCACTCCCTTGAGCACTCCCTTGAGCTTGATGTTGTTACAGAGACTCCAATTTTCAAGGTCATCAACCATATCCTGCATTTCCATCAAAGATTGTTGTTGTGCAGTCAGTGTGTTGGAGACCATTGTCAGCTCTTCTTTAATAGTTTTTCTGTGCTTCTCTAGTACCTTTATTCTTCCGCCCAAATCAGCTAGGTCTGACCTTATCTCTGTGAGGCTCGTGGTAACCGCTGAGTGCATTGAGTCCATCTTTTCCCATAGCCTCTCAGAATTAGAGGCTATGTCCTCTTTGGAGACAAGCTCCCATAAATCAGCTTTGGTTACTAGAGTGGTGTCTTCTTCTTGTGCGTGTGATGTAGACTCTGGCCCAGAATCTTCCTCAGCCTCCATTTCTGTAAGTTCTGGGGTCTTATTATATTTAGCTGGCTTGAAAAAAGTACTAACTGCTGCAGTCTTACTGGATTTGTCCCTTTTATTATTTTTCCTGGCTGCCATAGTCACAACCTAAGTCTCTTTTAATCCTTTAAGCTGCCTCTAGGTGGAAGGGGAGGCCGAGAGTAATCAAACAAATTATGCCTAGGCCAAAGGAGTACCACTGCAATATACAGGCCCCACGAAGTTGTGAACAATATGTACTGTTTTCAATTATCCGGGATTATTAGTCATAATAGCTCCTCAGGATGTTCTGCTATAAGCTTAGCATTAATTTTATCTTTCCCCCCAGGACTGCAGCCCTGTAATACTCACAGCTATATATGGACAGTGTTTTGGGACCTTTCCTTTTTGTTATGTAGCCTTAACTACTTCACATTCCACTGGCCTTTAAAATTATGTGGAGGTTGCATAGGTATTTAAGCTCCCTGGAAGGTAAAATTTTGCATGTATCTACCCCTTTTACTGCCGTGAAACATCTCTCCTCCTGCTTGTGTCCTATGAGCTGCAGTATGTGCCGTGGTATGTTTTGGGTGCAGTAATGCGGCCTACCATATTTATTATCTGCTTAGTCACTCTTACCTTTCCTCTCTGTGACTACCAGTCTAGGAGGCTGTTTTTATTTTTTGGCTCCGGTATTACTGTTTGTCCATTAATTCCCTGTGGGGTTTTTAAGGATCCATTGCTCTCTGTGTCTAATCGTCACTCTGCAGCTGAGCTTCTCATTGTTAGCGTCTGGTCGGAGGTCTCTATTCTGAGCTCTGTACAGGAGTCAGCCGATCCATACTGACCCGATGTTGTTTTATACCATAAAAGGCTTTGTTGCGCCCTGGGTCTTGTGGCGCTCTTTTTGGCGCCCTTTCATATCGTCAGTGGGTTCAGATGTTCTGCTCCTCGGGGCTAACCACAAACCTTCTCCTGATAGCTTCCCTGCATTCAGCCTTGGTTCATCCGTGTGATGGCTAAGGACTAAAATCCTTATTGAAGTGATAAGACGGGTTTCTTCTTTTTAGTAGCCCGGAGCTCAGAGATCAAGCTGCCATCTCTGAGCTTGGTTAGGCTCCGCCCCCCAGAAAATGGTTAATTTTTAAAAAGAAAGTGGGCAACTGTGAATGTGAGAGTCAGAGTATGGGGCTGATTTAATAATCTCTGTATCGGCCCCAATGCATCTGTTTCCGCACAGGCCTTCTGGGACATCTCCCAATAACCGCCTATAATGTAAAAATGACATTATACATGGTTATTGGGAGACGTCCCAGAACATTTGCCATTGGCACATGAACATTTTATGATATGTGATCGATTAGCCTTGGAGTTTTTGTCTCATGGATTGTTTTTATGTATTAATTATCTGACTGTTTTTATGTATTAATTATCTGATTTTAAGCTTTATGATGTGGTTTTGAATATTTAATTTATTTAAATTTATGCATAAATATGCTTATTAAATCTATTTAATTTTAATTTATTGATTATATTTTAACTAACGTATTCTGACTCCGCTTTTATAGCTCCCTCAATTCACTATTCTTTGTACATTTAACGCTATATCTTTTGGGAAGGAGATATTTTGGGAGAGGCAGTGAGCTAGTAGTTAAGCGCCACACTTATACTTTTTTATCTTATAGTTTAGAGTTGTGCTTTGCGTCATTGTCCTTTTGTAGGAGGAAATTAGCTCTAATCAAGTTCCGCCCACAGGGTATGGCATGGCGTTGCAAAATGGAGTGATAGCCTTCCTTTGTCAAGGTCCATTTTACCCTGTATAAATCTCTCACTTTACCACCACCAAAAGACCTCCAGACCATCACATTGCCTCCACCATGCTTGACACATGGCATCAAGCACTCCTCCAGTGTTTTTTCATTTGGTCTGAGTCTCACAAACTTTTTTCTTCCTGGTCTGAACACCTCAAACTCTGTTTCTTTGTCAATAACACTTTTTTTACAATCTTCCCCTGTCCAGTGTCTGTGTTCTTTGGCCCATCTTAAACTTTTATTTTTATTGGATATTTATTTATTGGAGATATGGCAACTGCCTAGAAGGCCAGCATCCCAGAGTCACCTTTTCATTGTTAATACTGAGACTGGTGTTTTGCAGGTACTATTTAATAAAGCTGCCAGTAAAGGCATCTTTTTCTCAAACTAGACACTCTACTGTATTTGTCCCCTTGCTCAGTTGTGCACCAGTGCCTTCCACTCCTCTTTCTATTCTGGTTAGAGCCAGTTAGTTTGTTAGTTCTCTGAAGGGAGTAGTACACAGCATTGTAAAATTCTCAGAACAAGAAAAGACTGACGAGTTTCAGAAGAAAGTTCTTTGTTTTGGCCATCTTGAGCCTGTAATCAAACCCACAATTGCTGATGCTCTAGATACTGAACTAGTCTTAATTTTATTGCTTCTTTAATCAGCACAACAGTTTTCAGCTTTGTTAACATAATTGCAAAAGGGTTTCCTAATGATCAATTAGACTTTTTAAATGATAAACTTGGATTAGCTAACACAATGTGCCAATAAAACACAGGGCAGATGGTAATGGCCCTCTGCATGACAATGTAGATATTCCATTAAAAATCAGCAATTTCCAGCTACAATAGTAATTTACAACATTAACAAGTTGTACACTGTATTTCTGATCAATTTGATGTTATTTTAATTGGAAAAATTGCTAATCTTTCAAAAACAAAAAAATGTCTAATTGACCCCAAACATTTAAATGCCAGTGTGTGTGTGTGGCTGTATAAGCCTGAGATATTGCATACCTAATTTGCATATCCTATCCATAAAACAATGTATACAGGGTATTTATTATTACTTGCCTAGATGTGCAAATTGTCAATAAATGTGATTCAAAGGATATGTGTGTGTATATATATCCTTTCTGTGATAACTTTAATATATAAACACGAAGAACGTTTCACCACACCCATGTGGCTTTTTCAAGGGTATACTCTAGCTGTGTGCTTGCAAGAGAATGCCAGACTTTCTTTGTGTTGTATATGCCAGTATTTCTTTGTGTTGAAGTATTTTTTAACACAACTTCGGCTACAGCGCAGTTGTCCTTGCTCACCTTAGGGTTAGAGAATGAATGAAATCCAGAAGAGGCTTTTGCAGTGTGTCCCATAGATGTCTATGGGGAAAGGAAGTTAGCATGGCCACGCTGACCAACCTCCAGATGTTAGATTTCCTGAGTCTTTCACTCGCTCACTAACATTTTACTTTCAATTTGTAATATGAGTGCAACAATGTAAGTGATATTGATTTAACTTGAGCTGTGTTAGTGCTCAATCGTGCTAATATTTTTGTGATACACTTGTAATCTAGTCCAATATGTCTTAGATATGAGGTTATGGCATATCTTGTAAAAGAATGAGTGCTTTTGTTGTATCTGGATCAGTGTGCGTGGTTGAAATTTCCATTCAGTGAAGTCTTAAAGGGACAGTCTACACCAGAATTTTTATTGTTTTAAAAGATAGATAATCCCTTTATTACCCATTTCCCAGTTTTGCATAACCAACACAGTTATAATAATATACTTTTAACCTCTGTGATTATCTTGTATCTAAGCCTCTGCAAACTGCCCCTTTTTTCAGTTCTTTTGACAGACTTGCAGTCTAGCCAATCAGTGCCTGCTCCCAGATTACTTCACGTGCACGAGCAGTGTTATCTATATGAAATATGTGAACTAACACCCTCTAGTGGTGAAAAACTGTTAAAATGCAATCTGAAAGAGGTGGGCTTCAAGGTCTATGAAATTAGCATATGAACCTCCTAGGTTAAGCTTTCAACTAAGAATACCAAGAGAACAAAGCAAAATTGGTGTTAAAAGTAAATTGGAAAATTGTTTAAAATTACATGACCTATCTGAATCATGAAAGTTTATTTTGGCCTAGACTGTCCCTTTAAAGTAGCCAGTCCAGATTTTGGGATGGAATGATAAGAGTTTTGCTCCTCATTTTTACCCAACTAACCCTGTTCCCTCTAAAATTTCATAAATATTTATACAGTGGCCGCGAATCGATTGGCCGCAAGTCTGCAGGGGGCGACGTTGCACCAGCAGCTCTTGTGAGCTGCTGGTTCAATGCTGAATACGGAGAGCGTATTGCTCTCCGTATTCAGCGAGGTCTGGCGGACCTAATCCGCACTGGCGGATCAGGTCCGCCAGACTTTGATAAATCGAGGCCAGTAAGTTAAATTTTACCTATGTAAGTCTATAACTCTTATACTGCATCCCTACGTTTTTACATATATTTTTAAAATATATTTGTTATGTATAGGTTGCACAAACATTAAAGTAGTGCAGCATCTCTAAAAATACAAGTAGATGGCAGTTCTATATATTCTAAATATACTATACTATATAACACTATACCATATTATAATATGCTATGTTAAGCAATACTATATGAAATTCTTGTAACACAGCTCATGTTGAGTACATGTTAAATTGCTAAATAATTAAAAAACATTTAGCAGTGTTTGAAATACAAGGAAATTGGTTAAATTAATTACTATCATTCATTTGAAAATAGTACAGATTTTTAGTTATCTGGATGATTTCCCCTATCGCATGGTCTTAGCCATTTATTTGTGTAATATTATAAAGCAGCAGGGCAAAGTAATTACTGCAATCAGTCTATGGACATATTCATCTGTTGGGAGCAGGAAATAGCAAATGAAGCAGAGAGAAACAGAAATGATTATTTATTTATTATTTATCAGTTCTATAAAAATCACTTCATCTACAACATATGATAAAATATAACCCTGTTTTTTTATTGGCCAAGCTAACTATCTGAAAAGTCAACATCTGGTAAAATTATGATTTTCAAATGTACAAAGTATTACTGTTTTCCTGATAGATGACAATGATATTATACATAAGTATTAAAAATGGTTGTAACAGTTTAATATTTTTTTTCCACAGTGCTTTCTTAAAGGGACAGTCTAGTCCAATTTAAACTTTCATGATTCAGATAGGACATGTAATTTTAAACAACTTTCCAATTTACTTTTATTATCAAATTTTATTTGTTCTCTTTGGGGGCCAATTTACCAAAGTGCGAGCGGACATTGATAAATGCAGACAGCGTATGAACTGCTTGTGCAATGTCGTCCCCTGCAGATTCACAGCCAATCGTCCGCTAGCAGGGGGTGTCAATCATCCTGATCATATAGGATCGGTCGGATTGAAGACAGCAGCCTCAGAGGCAGCGGACAAGTTATGGAGCAGAGGTCTTTAGACCGCTGCTTCATAACTACTGTTACCAGCGAGCCTAAAAGCTTGCACGGAAACAGGGGCATTAAGCTCCATTCGGAGTTTGATAATTAGGACCCTTGGTATTCTTTGTTATAGGTTAAACCTAGGTAGGTTCATATGCTAATTTCTAAACCCTTGAAGGCTGCTTCTTATCTGAATGCATTTGACAGTTTTTAACAGCTAGAGGGCACTAGTTCATGTTTGCCATATATATAACATTGTGCTCACGCCCATGGAGTTACTTATGAGAGAGTACTGATTGGCTAAAATGCAAATCTGTTAAAAGAACTGAAATAAGGGAGCAGTCTGCAGAGGCTTAGAGACAAGGTAATCCCAGAGCTAAAAAGTATATTCATATAACCATGTTGGTTCTGCAAAATTGGGGAATGGGTAATAAAGGGTTTATCTATCATTTTAAACAATTACAATTCTGGAGTAGACTGTCTTTTTAATTCTAGTAACTCCTATTTTTTTTTTTTTTTAATATGAAACATTAGGGTGACTGGATAAATAAAAATGATGTGCTAGACTACAAGTGGCGCACTAACGTGTAGCTTGTGTGATACTAAAATGTCACAACCCTGTCTACTTGCTTGAGTATTACAAGCTGAAAGTAAACGTGACTGCACAAGATCAAACTAAATATGTGCTTGTCGTGTTAGCGTGAAAGGGTTAGGGCTAAAAAAAATGTTACATTAAACACTACATGAATACAATAATATTAACAGTTACACTCATATGTACACTATCTAATAAAATTATTCACACATACATACAAGTGTATCTATGTGTATATGTATATATGTGTATATATGTGAATTAATGCTTATATGTGTACATATACATGCATATATCTATACTATAATTCCGTTTGTAATGTCCGTCGCTGTCGTCAGTTGTGCACGCATCCTCAATGGAATGTTGGCAGCGCAAGGCAGCCAACAGAATGTTGGCTGAGCACGCAGCCAAAAGAATTCACCTGGATGCAGCGAAACTGCATCCAGGTGGATTCCAAAAATGGCAGGGTGGTTCTTTCACCACCCTGTCATTTTCAGAATCCACCGGGATGCAGAGTATTCCATTTTCAGAATCCACCAGGATGCAGCGAAGGCAAACAGAGCATTAAAAAAAAAAAAAAAAACGCCTGCACAAAGTATAACAGACTCCCCCACATTGCAATAAACCTAATTACCCTATTAACCCCTAAACCACAAAACCCCTACATCGCAATAAACATAAATAACTGAATAACCCCTAAACCACAAAACCCACACATCGCAATAAACCTATTTACCCCATTAACCCTTAAACCCCCACATCGCAAAAAGCCCTAATTATCCTATTAACCCCTTAAACCGCCAAAACCCAAAAATTAACACAAATTAACTAAACTAAAAAATACTAAAGTTACAAAACAAAAAAAGCTAAGATTACAAAAATAAAAAAGACTAACATTACAGAAAATAAAAAAACAAATTACCAAAATTTACAAAATTAAACTTAATCCCTATGAAAATAAAAAAGCCCACCCCAAAATAAAAATACCCCCTACTCTAAAAATAAATTACCAGTAGCCCTTAAACAGGCTTTTTGCAGGGCATTGTCCCAAGATAAACAGCTCTTTTACATTAAATATACACAAAGTCCCCTCTAACAGTGAGCCCCACACCCACCAAACCCCCCAAAATAAAATAACCTAACACTAAAACCCATCCCTAATCTAAATTTAACAACCCCCCCAAAAAAAAAAAACTTAAAAAACCTAAGTCTAACCCCCAGGTTGGTACTCACCGTTTCTGAAGTCCGGCGGAGAAAGTTTTGTTTCCAGGCGGTGAAGTCTTCTTTCAAGTGGCGACCTCTTTGTTCTTCTTCCAGGAACAATCCGGCACGGTCTGTTAGTTCTTAGTTCTAGTTCAAACGCGTTTCAAAGGCTTTATATTAAATGAATTCCTTCTTCAGAAACTGTTTGTGATGTGCGGTTTCATTTCTGCTTTAAAAAGAGTTTGCGGTTGATTTCCAGCATCAAGGGAAGTATCGCTATTGGTTGCTAAGGTCAAGTGGGTTAGAATAGGACCTATCAGAGACTCTCAATTCTGATTGATTTATATGAGATCACGTGAGCGGCTGTTAACAAATTTACATTTAGGTGATACAATTATCCGTTGCTAAGAGTGATGGTACATTTGTCAAAGCGATTCTAAACACATTCTACTTCTATACAGAAGTAGTTAGAGAAGTAGATCTATAGAAAAGTATATACAGTGAACGAATATACACTCTATTATGGGTGATAAAGTATTTCTAACAGGAAACAAAAATATATATGTAATATCTTGAACAACATTGTATGACTTCACAATTAATACATAATTAAAACAAATAATAAATACATAAATAAATAAATCATGTTCCCATAAAACACTTTTCTTTAAACATATATATTAAATAAATAAATAGGATTCTAAGATAACATTTTTTCTAAACGATTATTTGTTGTTATTCTAAAAATACTAAAAAAACAATTAATTATTAAAAGAAGGTGGACCTAAAACGTAATATGTATAGGAATATAAACAACCTAGGTAGTCATCTACACAAATTCATTAGACCTCATCTGTAGTTTTGCAAACGGATTATATGGTGATTTTCATTTTTTGTCCCTAGGGGTAAAAAAGAGTCAAATAATGGATATGTGTAATAAATATAAATAACTTCCTCTGACCCCTGTTTGTATTGTTAATTCATGATTTAGATGGGATCTACCAAATGTATATATTTATAAGGAATATATTTACATAAAACAATGTTATTAAATTACAAAACCAAACAAAACAAAACAGTGTAGGTGCACATCCTACCAATAGCATATCTAAATATACACTTCTATTTGCTAAATGTACTTGCATTGTTCAAATAAGATTGGGAATAGACATCTCACAATAATATCAACATATATTTAAGTTGCAAAGAATATTATCAGATAAATATGCCTCTAAATAAAAATGGGATCTTAGTCACACAATATGATCAATTATATATGATCAATTATATATAGAAAAGGAAGTTGAGATAGTAATAATGTAGCCAATATATCATTAAATTGGATGTTGTTATTTTGTTATTCCAAAAAAGCTGCCAAATATTTGTCTTTGTTTAAACCTTCAGGTACTAAGGTCTTCATAGTTTAAATCCAGAAGGTTTCTTTTTTTCTCAAGGCAATCACTCTGTTGCCTCCTCTCTTATGTGGTTTTATGTAATCTAGAATGGTGCCCCTAAGGCATTTGGGATCTTTGTTATGTACTTTACTATAGTGGAGGGAGAGAGTATGTGATTTTCCACCCATTTCTATATTGGTTAGATGTTCTAACAGTCTTTTCTTATGTGGTCTGATGGTCATTCCAATATATTGTAAATTGCAGCTGCTTTGTAGCATGTAAATAACATGATCCGTTTTGCAGTTGCATAGGGATTTAATAAAGTACTCCATTCCCATTTTGGTGGATTTGAATGTTTTAGTTGGTTTGTTTTCATTGTAATGATGAATGCAGGCTTCAGAGTTTCTTTTATTACATTTAAAGAAGCCTTCAGACTGTTTTCCTAACAATTTGAACCTTTTGGGGTGTTTGTTCTTAATTGGCTTGGTTCTATAATTGATTTTAAATTTTGGTTCCTTTTAAAAAATAACTTTAGTATTTTCTTTTGTTACATCTTTTAATAGTTCATCTTTTTTGAGAATATTTCAGTGTCTTTTTAAGATGTTATTAACCCCTTAAGGACAAGGCCATTTTTCAATTTCCTTTCCTTAAGGACAAGGGCTGTTTTTACATTTCTGCAGTGTTTGTGTTTAGCTGTAATTTTCCTCTTACTCATTTACTGTACCCACACATATTATATACCGTTTTTCTTGCCATTAAATTGAATTTCTAAAGATACCATTATTTTCATCATATCTTATAACTTACCGTAAAAAATATTATAAAATATGATGAAAAATTTGAAAAAAAACCACACTTTTTCTAAATTTGACCCCCAAAATCTGTTACACATCTACAACCACCAAAAAACACCCATGCTAAATAGTTTCTAAATTTTGTCCTGAGTTTAGAAATACCCAAGGTTTACATGTTCTTTGCTGTTTTTGCAAGTTATAGGGCAATAAATAGCAATTTGCTATTTCCAAACCATTTATTTTTTTTCTCTAAAATTAGCAATTGTTACATTGGAACACTGATATCTGTCAGGAATACCTGAATATTCCTTGACATGTATGTATGTATGTATGTATGTATACATTTTGGTATATTTCATGCAGCTATTTCACCGCCAAATGTGATCAAATAAAAAAAACGTTCACTTTTTCACAAACTTTTTCACAAACTTTAGGTTTCTCACAGTAATTATTCACAAACAACTTGTGCAATTTTGGCACAAATGGTTGTAAATGCTTCTCTTGGATCACCTTTGTTCAGAAATAGCAGACATTTATGGATGTGGCATTACTTTTTGGTAATTAGAAGGCCGCTACTGCGCACCACACTTGTATTATGCCCAGCAGTGACAGGGTTAATTAGGTAGCTTGTAGGGAGCTTGAAGGGTTAATTTTAGCTTTAGTGTAGAGATCAGCCTCCCACCTGACACTTCCCACCCCCTGATTCCTCCCAAACAGCTCTCCTCCCTCCCCCACCCCACAATTGTGGGGGAGGCTTTTTTTTATATAAAAATATATATATATTCTGCTGTGAAGGGTCCCCCCATAGCTCCTGACCTCCCTGATCCCTCCCAAATAGCTCTCTAACCTTCCCCCCACTAACGATTTGCCACCATTTGGGTACTGGCAGCTGTCTGCCAGTATCCACTTTGCAAACAAATGTGGCTTTTTAATTTTCTGTAGTGTAGCTGCCCCCCCCCTCCATACCCTACCCCTTACCCCTCCCAGATCCCTTTTGAATTTTTTTCCCCACTCCTCTGCTAACCACCTGTCAGGGTTTTTTCCCTGCTTTGTTTGCCATGTGCTGCTTGCAGCCATTTTACTCACCTCTCTTGCTGACTCTCGTACATGGTGTGTGATGCTGCTCATTTCCTGTATGCCCTTTTATGGCAAGACTGGTGTACATCATCCATGGGAGACAGGTTGCAGTCTCAGAATTGTGATGTCATCACTTATTATTTAAAGGGCCTCTGTTCAGTATGCTTTGCCCTTGCGTTTTCTCAGACCTGTTTGTGAGTTCCAGTGTATTACCTGGCTGACTGACATCCCTCCTGGTTCCTGATCCCTGGCTTGTTCCTGACTCTGCTGTTCTCCTTGTTCCTGATTCCAGCTCATCTGACTACTCGCTTTGGCTCCTGACTCGGCTAATCTGACTATTCGTTTTGGCTCCTGACTCGGCTTGTCTGACTACCAGCTCTGGCTTTGATTGCTGGCTTGTTATTTGAATTGTGGACTTTTTATTATTTTTTGCTATTAATAAAGGTGTGATTATTTTTGCACTTCTCATCTCAGTCTGATTCCTGGCACCCTGACACCACCACCCTTTCCCACTACTCTCTCCCACCCCTCTCTCCCACCACTTAACATGTTTTGAAAAGATCGTGGGCGTGCTCCTGCGTGCACCCAACAGCACGCAGGAGCACTCAATATCGCGGCATCACAGCAATACCTTGAAAGCAACTGGAAGCGATCAGGATCGCTTCCAGCCGCTTGAAAGCCCTGATGATGTACAGGGTACGTTGTTGGTCTTTAAATACCAGTTTTTGTATGACGTACCCTGTACAACGTGTGTTGTTAAGGGGTTAATGTCTTGCACTCCTTCACTGTATGTAGTTACCAGACTGCATGTAGTGTGTTTATTCTTCACCTAATTCTCTTTATGTCTACCTTCAAGTAAAGCTTTTCTATTCAATTTGTTTGTTCTTTCACATACTTTGTCTAAAATATCAGGTCGATAACCTTTTTTTTTAGAAATTTGTTTTTTAATTCTGACGATTCTTTCTCAAAATCATCCATTTTTGAGCAGTTTCTGAAACTGCCCAAATGGAATATTTTGTTTCAATTTCAGATTGCGGTTGCTCTCTGCATGCAGATAACAGTTACTGTTACAGTTGAAAGGTTTATATGTCAGCATGAGGAATTTGTGATTAATCCTGGAGGCAAGAGGAAGCCAGTGAAAGGATTGGCAAAGAGGTGCAGCAGATGAAGAGCGATGTGTAAGGAAAATGAGCCTGGCAGAGGCATTCATTATGGATTGTAAAGGAGCTAGATGGCAGCTAGGTAGACCAGAGAGGACGGAGTTGCAGTAGTCCAGATGGGAAAGGATGAGAGAGTGGATTAAAATCTTAATTGTGCCTTATCTAAGGAAATGACTAATTTTAGAAATATTTTTAAGGTGGAAGTGGCAGACTTTAGCCAAGGACTGTATGTGAAAAGTTAAGGAAAGGTCTGAGTCAAGTGTGACCCCAAGACATTGGGCATGCGGGGTAGGGGTAATGATGGAATTATCAACAGTTGCAAACATTTGGGGGGTGGAGATTTTGGAAGAAGGGGAAAATGAGTTTACTTTTGGAGAGATTTAGCTTAAGGTAGTGAGAGGACATCCAAGTTGAGATATGAGAAAGAGAGTTAGTGACACGGGTTAGTAAGGAAGAAGGTAGATCTGGTGCAGAGAGGTAGATTTAAGTGTCGTTGGCATACAAATTATATTGAAACCCGTGGGACTTTATTAAGGAACCTAATGATGATGTATAGATTGGAAAGAGAAGGGGGCTGAGGACAGAGCCTTGAGGTACCCCAACAGAAAGTGGTAACGGGGCAGATGATGCTCCGGAGAAGGCTACACTAAAGTACTTTTAGATAGATAGGAAGAGAACCACAAGAGAACTGTGTCGCAGATGCTGAAGTATTGGAGGGGTTGGAGCAAAAGAATGTGGTCAACAGTTTCAAAGGCTGCAGACAGATCAAGGAGGATAAGCAGAGAGAAGTGGCCTTTGGATTTTGCTGTAAGTTGGTCTTTGGTAACCTTGCTGTCTCTGTGGAGTGATGGGGATGAAATCCAGATTGCAGTGGGTCAAGAAGAGATTGTAGTGTAAGGACATGGGATCGACGTGTGTATACTAGCTTTTCAAGGAGCTTTGAGGCAAGAGGGAGTAAGGAAATAGGATGGTAGTTGGATGGGAAGGTTGGATAGAGGGAACGTTTTATGAGGATAGGTGTGACCAGTGCATGATTTAGAGATGAGAGAAATATACCAGTGCTGAGGGAGAGGTTGAAAATGTGTGTGAGAATGGGGGTGAGGGTAGAAGAGAGTAAGGGGAGTAGCTGTGAGGGGATAGGGTCGAGGGGACAGGTAGTGAGGTGGGAGGACAGTATAGAGGCAGAAACTTCTTACTCAGTAACAGGAGCAAAAGAGCTAAATTTAAAGATATTTGGGTTTTGGATGATTGTGATCTTTTGAGGGGGTGGGAGATTGGTTGAGAGGTGATTGAGTTGAGAGGATATTGCCACTTTGCTGTTTTCATGTTAATTAAATAAATGTAAGCACATTTTTTTGAGAAACGTATTGTAAATAAATCTTGTGTTTTACGGTATGACACTATTGCCTTTTTCTGCTTTATTCATTTATATCCTTGGGAGTTACCCGGAAACCAGAGAATCTACCAAACTTCCAGATACACATCTTACCATAACTCGGGAATCACACACTCATTCTCAGCCTTGACATACTCCTCTGACACGGTACCTACGCAGATGTTCCCGTACTGCTGAGCGGCACTGGAGAAAATCGCGTAATTCAGCTGTTTTTCTTCATTACAAATTCATCTTGAACTCCTACATTTCTGACCTTAATCTCCATAAGCAACATTGCTTCTCTACTCTTATCTCTAATCTTTATTCAAACCCAAAATGTCTGTTCTCCACTCAATACTCTTTTCCGCCCTCCCCCACCTCCTAATACAACTCTGTCAGCTCAAGACTTTGCCAGCCACTTCATTTACAAAATCGACTCCATCAGAAACAAAATCAGCTCTCAACATAATTGCATTCTCTCACCCCTCAAATGCTCTCAATCAACCACAACCCACATAACCTTAAACTTAGCTCATTCTCCCCTGTTACTGAGGAAGATGTTTCGGCACTTATACTGTGCTCTCACCTTACTACCTGTCCCCTTGACGCTATCCTCTCACAGCTACTCCCTTCCCTCTCTGCTACCATTACCCCTATACTAACACACATTTTCAACCTCTCCCTCAGCACCGGTATATTTCCCTCATCTCTGAAACATGCACTAGTCACACCTATCCTCAAAAAACCTTCCCTTGATCCTACCTCCCCTACCACCCTATTTCCATCCTCCCTCTTGCCTCAAAGCGTCTTGAAAAACTAGTATTTGCACGCCTATCCCATTTCCTTACATCAAACTCCCTCCTTGACACACTGCAATCTGGATTTCGTCCCCATCACTCCACAGAGATAGCAATTGTTAAGGTTACCAACGACCTACTTACAGCAAAATCAAAAGGCCACTTTTCTCTGCTTATCCTCCTTGATCTGTCTGCAGCCTTTGACACTGTTGACCACACTCCGACAGAAAGTGGTGACGGGGCAGAGGAGGCACCAGAGAAGGCTACACTAAAGGTACGGTTTGACATTTAGGAAGAGAGCCACGAGACACAGATGCCGAACCCTCCAATCCTTTGGCATCTGTGAAACAGCTGTCTTGTGGCTTTCTTCCTACCTGTCAAACCATACCTTTAGTGTAGCCTTCTCTGGGGCCTCCTCTGCCCATCGCCACATTCTGTCGGAGTACCGCAATGCTCTGTCCTCGGTCCCCTTCTCTTCTCAATCTACACGTCATCACTAGATTCCCTAATAAAGTACCACAGTTTCCAATATCATTTGTATGCCGACAACACCCAAATCTACTTCTCTGCACCAGACCTATCTCCTTCCTTGCTAACCCGTGTCACTAACTGTCTTTCTCACATCTCTTCCTGGATGTCCTCTCACTACCTCAAGCTAAATCACTCCAAAACTGAGCTCCTTATTTCCCCCTTCTTCCAAAATCTCCACCCCCAATCTCTCTAGAACTGTCGACAACTCCATCATTACCCCTACCCCGCATGCCTGATGTCTCGGGATCACATTTGACTCAGATCTTTCTTTAAATCCTCACATTCAGTCCTTGGCTAAAGCCAGCCACTTCCACCTTAAAAACATCTCTAAAATTAGACACTACCTTACACAAGACACAACTAAGATTTTAATCCACTCTATCATCCTTTCCCATCTTGACTACTGCAACTCCGTCCTCTCTGGTCTACCTAGCTGCCCCCTAGCTCCTTTACAATGCATAATGAATGCCTCTGCCAGGCTCATCTTCCTTAAACGTCACTCTTTATCTGCTGCACCTCTCTGCCAATCCCTTCACTGGCTTCCTGTTGCCTCTAGGATCAAACACAAAATTCTCACTCTGACATACAAAGCCCTCAACTGTACTACTCCCCCCTATATCTCAGATCTTGTCTCCAGATACTCTCCCTCCCGTACCCTTCGCTCTGCTCATGACTTTCTACTCTCCTCCTCTTTTGTTACCTCATCACACTTCCATTTAAAGGACTTCTCCAGACTGGCTCCCATCTTGTGGAACTCTCTTCCTCACTCCACAAGACTCTCCCATAGTTTTCAAAGCTTCAAGCACTCCCTAAAGACTCTACTGTTCAGAGATGCATACAACCTATGCTAACCTTTCTTTATACCAGTTCCTCTCCTCCATCGCTATCCCCTGAACCCCCTTAGCATGTAAGCCTAAGAGTCCAGCTGTTTGTAGATCACCTTCTAAAGAGCTGACTTCAACAGTGCAACTCTTGGCAGCACCCTCTGTTTATAGTGCTGCAGAATCTTTTGGCATTCTACAAATAACCGATAATAATAATAATACACTAGAAGGATCTAATAATCTATCCAACAGAGGGAAATCTAGCAAATTGAAGCTGACATACCTCACAGAGGAATCTTTTTTCATGAGGGCTGATCAAAGAGCGCCCTCCTACAAAGCCTTCCACTTACCTCATATGACTGGGGTAAAATTTTGTAAGCAGTAATTTCAGAAGTTTTTTAACTAGGATTATATACATTACTCCACCTACTGAGGTGTTTAACATACCCTGTGTGAACTTTTAGGGTGTAATTCCAAATAGTTGGTTTTTTCTATACATACTTTTCACCTTGGACTTGAGCTTTTTAAAATAATTTATACTCTATTTATATAAATATTGTGTTTTCATTTATTCATTTATATCAATTCATTGTCTACGTATTAGCATGGGTGCATAAACAAATTTAGAACTCACTTTCTTGTACGCACTTTACATATGAAAACACTGTATATATGAAAATATACGTAAATGTTTACATTTCAATTTGTAGCAGGCAGGCTAAGTGATATTTAACCCTTAAATGTCCTCTTGTTTCAATTATATATATACTGTATATATGTATATCTATACCTATATATAATTATTTATATATATATATATATATATATATATATATGTATTTTGCAACCATCAGTTATACTGTATATAGAAATATGTATTTATGAATAAATAGGATAAGATCGGGTTGGTGTGACTTTTTGGGTGGTTTGCGCATGTTGGGCTGGCACTCGTGGGAAAACATTTTATAGATTTGTAACTAGTAGGTATCAATTTGTTAAAGGGAATGTGTTGATTTCTGACCCTGTTTTCCTCAATACTGCTGTCCCACCAGGTTGTGTTCTTTCTCCCTTGCTATATTCCTTATATACCAATGGCTGTAGTTCAGCAAATAAATATGTGAAGTTATTGAAATTTGCAGAAGACACTAATCTGATTGGGCTTATCTCAGATGAAGATGAATTGAGCTTTAACTTGGAAGTAGACAGGCTGGTAACATGGAGTGAAACAAACAATTTAGATTTAAATGTTCATAAAACCAAAGAGATGGTAACTGACTTTAGAAAAAAAAGATTGCAAAGTAGGCACTTGACATTTAGTTTGAAATGTGATGTTAATATTTTTACTATAATTAAAGTCTCAACAATGTTTGCATTCTTAAGGCTATTTAAAAATGTGACCTGTCTCAAAAACGGTTAACTTGTTTTTTTTAATAGATTTTTTTATTGTAATTAAACAGTTCAGAAAATGAATACAAACATTTTGTGCATACATCATTCAAATGTTATACATTCTGTAGTTGTACATTGGTGCTTTTAAAAAACTTTAAGTTAATCAAGAATGTTTATTTAAATTTTTTCTAGTAAAGTTCTTAATACATCTTAACAGAAGTACACACTAACGAGTATCAGGTACACAGTAATCTCCGCTGTATCCTATATACATCAATAGCACATTTTGTTGATGTACTCCTTAAATGTTCTCCTTACGTGAGTAAGTGGATATCCTAATAGTAAAAAATGGTAAAATTCTCTCATATAGTTTTCAAGTGTCCTTTAAAGCTACTGCTGATGATATAGAGTAGTTCCAAATGAATCCTCCTTTAAAAGAAATGGATAATGGTGTAGAATAGATAATTTTACATATAAAGTAAAATGAGAGTAGGCTTACCAGTTCTCCGGTCAGCGCGTTTCGGCCCATATTAGGCCTTTATCAAGTAAGGATATCCACTTACTCACTTAAGGAGAACATTTTAGGAGTACATTAACTTTTTGGATTAAATTTTGCATTTCTATTTTTCTATTTTTTACTTTTTTCAAATTTTTTCGCATCAATCACTTTTGCAACCACTTTTTGCATTTTGAAGTTTGTATTTCGGAGTTTGAAGTTCGTATGTTGTATTTTTGATTTTTTTTTTACCATCACTGGTTATCCAAGGATTATAGAGGATTTTAATTGTTGAAATTCTATATCATCATACACATAGTCACCACTGAGGGAACTTTACACTATATTGGATATAATATTTGGAAACATTGGTCTCACTTCACTCATATATGAACTCATTTCTCACCAAGTGAAGGTTCACAAGTTGAGGATCGTTACTTTTAATTTACTAGCATTGCAGAGAATTTATAAAGAGTATTGTCAATAAGTATTTGTCTACTGCATTGCATTTACTGTTAACCATTTTTAACGGAGTTAGAAGATCATTGAATCATTGTCTTATTTTAATCTTATTTTTATATTATTACTTTTATCCACTGTAACCAGTGTTTAATTTTAATACATGGATCCATGAATGTTATTATATATGTACTGAATATATATATATTACGGATTTTAGAATTATCTAGTACCCTAGCCTCCATCAGGTCAGGCACTTTGGTAATACACATTAGTAAAATGTTTAACCAGGGGAGTGCTTGCCTCAACTATCTTAATATACTATTATACATTCAGACATCTCTCTCTCTTCCCAAGTTAGTTGATCTCAGCCACCATCTTTTACCTTATTGTATATGTGGATGTGGATGAACACCTTGGGTGCATGTAGGTTGTGTATATATATATATATATATATATATATATATATATATATATAGTCTACTTACACAAGTTTTTGCTAATTAGCAATACCTCTATATAATACACTCTACCGTATCCATGTCTACATACAATGGTGCTGTATATCCACCCCAATGATGTTTTTTTATTTTTTTGTGCATTTCAGCATATTTTTGCTGTATTATATATTTCTAGCAGCCAGGTTGTAGGCTGTCTTACAGGTTGCTGATATTATTGGAATAGCAACTTCCTCTTGCATTTATCAGAAAATGTTAGGACATTCAGACCCATAGGCCCATATTTATCAAGCTCCGTACGGAGCTTGAAGGGCCGTGTTTCTGGTGAGTCTTCAGACTCATCAGAAACACAAGTTATGAAGCAGCGGTCTAAAGACTGCTGCTCCATAACCCTGTCCGCCTGCTCTGAGCAGGCGGATATGAATTGCCGGAAATCAACCCGATCGAATATGATCGGGTTGATTGACACCTCCCTGCTGGCGGCCGATTGACCGCGAGTCAGCAGGGGGCGGCATTGCACCAGCAGCTCTTGTGAGCTGCTGGTGCAATGTTAAATGTGGAGAGCGTATTGCTCTCCGCATTTAGCGAGGTCTTGCGGACCTGAGCCGCAGTGTCGGATCAGGTCCGCAAGACCTTTGATAAATTGGGGCCATCGTGTCTAATTTTGAAATATATTTTTACATATGTAATATCTTTTACAGATATTAATCAATCTCTGCCTCTATGTATAAATACAGTATCTCACAAAAGTGAGTACACCCCTCACATTTTTGTAAATATTTTATTATATCTTTTCATATGACAACACTAGAGAAATAACACTTTGCTACAATGTAAGGTAGTGAGTAAACAACCTGAATAACAGTATAAATTTCCTTTCCCTTCAAAATAACCCAACACACAGCCATTAATGTCTAAACCATTGGCAACAAAAGTGAGTACAACCCTAAGTGGAAAAAGTCCAAATTGAGCCCAAAGTGTCAATATTTTGTGTGGCCACCATTATATTCCAGCACTGCCTTAACCCTCTTGGGCATGGAGTTCACCAGAGCTTCACAGGTTCCCAATGGAGTCCTCTTCCACTCCTCCATGATGACATTACTGAGGTGGTGGATGTTAGAGACCTTGTGCTCCCCCACCTTCCGTTTGAGGATGCCCCAGATATGCTCAATAGGGTTTAGGTCCGGAGACATGCTTGGCCAGTCCATCACCTTTACCCTCATCTACTTTAGCAAGGCAGTGGTCATCTTGGAGGTGTGTTTGGGGTCGTTATCATGTTGGAATACTGCCCTGTGTCCCAATCTCTGAAGGGAGGGGATCATGCTCTGCTTCAGTATGTCACAGTACATGTTGGCATTCATGGTTCCCTCAATGAAATGTAGCTCCCCAGTGCACTCATGCAGGCCCAGACCATGACACTCCCACCACCAGGCTTGACTGTACACAAGACATACTTGTCATTGTACTCCTCACCTGGTTCCTGCCACGCATGCTTGACACCATCTGAACCAAATAAGTTTATATTGGTCTCTTCAGACCACAGGACATGGTTCCAGTAATCCATGACTTCAGCAAACTGTTTGCAGGCTTTCTTGTGCATTATCTTTAGAAGAGGCTTCCTTCTGGGACGACAGCCATGCAGACCAATTTGATGCAGTGTGTGGCGTATGGTCTGAGCACTGACAGGCTAAACCCCCACCCCTTCAACCTCTGCAGCAATACTGGCAGCACCCATACAACTATTTCCCAAAGACAACCTCTGGATATGACGCTGAGCATGTGCACTCAACTTCTTTGGTCGACCATGGCGAGGCCTGTTCTGAGTGGAACCTGTCCTGTGAAACCGCTGTATGGTCTTGCAGCTCAGTTTCAGGGTCTTGTCAATATTCTTCTAGCCTAGGTCATCTGTATGTAGAGCAACAAATCTTTTTTTCAGATCCTGAGAGAGTTCTTTGCCATGAGGTGCCATGTTGATCTTCCAGTGATCAGTATGAGAGAGTATGAGAGCGATAACACCAAATGTATCATACCTGCTCCCCATTCACACCTGAGACCTTGTAACACTAATGAGTCACATAACACCGGGGAGAGAAAATGGCTAATTGGGCCCAGTTTGGACATTTCCACTTAGGGGTGTACTCACTTTTGTTGCCAATGGTTTAGACATTAATGGCTGTGTGTTGAGTTATTTTGAGGGAACAGCAAATTTACACTGTTGTACAGGCTGTACACTCACTACTTGTGTCATTTCTTCAGTGTTGTAACATGAAAAGATATAATAAAATATTTACAAAAATGTGAGGGGTGTACTCACTTTTGTGAGATACTGTTTATATATATATATATATATATATATTTATATTTATATATTTATATATATATATATATATATATATATACTTTTTTTGTATATCTTATTACACATATACACGCAGTAAATATCCCTTTCATATTTCCCATATTTCCCATTATATGACAGACATGGAGGCCTGATTGACACCTCCCTGCTGGCGGCCGATTGACCGCGAGTCAGCAGGGGGCGGCATTGCACCAGCAGCTCTTGTGAGCTGCTGGTGCAATGTTAAATGTGGAGAGCGTATTGCTCTCCGCATTTAGCGAGGTCTTGCGGACCTGAGCCGCAGTGTCGGATCAGGTCCGCAAGACCTTTGATAAATTGGGGCCATCGTGTCTAATTTTGAAATATATTTTTACATATGTAATATCTTTTACAGATATTAATCAATCTCTGCCTCTATGTATAAATACAGTATCTCACAAAAGTGAGTACACCCCTCACATTTTTGTAAATATTTTATTATATCTTTTCATATGACAACACTAGAGAAATAACACTTTGCTACAATGTAAGGTAGTGAGTAAACAACCTGAATAACAGTATAAATTTCCTTTCCCTTCAAAATAACCCAACACACAGCCATTAATGTCTAAACCATTGGCAACAAAAGTGAGTACAACCCTAAGTGGAAAAAGTCCAAATTGAGCCCAAAGTGTCAATATTTTGTGTGGCCACCATTATATTCCAGCACTGCCTTAACCCTCTTGGGCATGGAGTTCACCAGAGCTTCACAGGTTCCCAATGGAGTCCTCTTCCACTCCTCCATGATGACATTACTGAGGTGGTGGATGTTAGAGACCTTGTGCTCCCCCACCTTCCATTTGAGGATGCCCCAGATATGCTCAATAGGGTTTAGGTCCGGAGACATGCTTGGCCAGTCCATCACCTTTACCCTCATCTACTTTAGCAAGGCAGTGGTCATCTTGGAGGTGTGTTTGGGGTTGTTATCATGTTGGAATACTGCCCTGTGTCCCAATCTCTGAAGGGAGGGGATCATGCTCTGCTTCAGTATGTCACAGTACATGTTGGCATTCATGGTTCCCTCAATGAAATGTAGCTCCCCAGTGCACTCATGCAGGCCAAGACCATGACACTCCCACCACCAGGCTTGACTGTACACAAGACATACTTGTCATTGTACTCCTCACCTGGTTCCTGCCACGCATGCTTGACACCATCTGAACCAAATAAGTTTATATTGGTCTCTTCAGACCACAGGACATGGTTCCAGTAATCCATGACTTCAGCAAACTGTTTGCGGGCTTTCTTGTGCATTATCTTTAGAAGAGGCTTCCTTCTGGGACGACAGCCATGCAGACCAATTTGATGCAGTGTGTGGCGTATGGTCTGAGCACTGACAGGCTAAACCCCCACCCCTTCAACCTCTGCAGCAATACTGGCAGCACCCATACAACTATTTCCCAAAGACAACCTCTGGATATGACGCTGAGCATGTGCACTCAACTTCTTTGGTCGACCATGGCGAGGCCTGTTCTGAGTGGAACCTGTCCTGTGAAACCGCTGTATGGTCTTGCAGCTCAGTTTCAGGGTCTTGTCAATATTCTTCTAGCCTAGGTCATCTTTATGTAGAGCAACAAATCTTTTTTTCAGATCCTGAGAGAGTTCTTTGCCATGAGGTGCCATGTTGATCTTCCAGTGATCAGTATGAGAGAGTATGAGAGCGATAACACCAAATGTATCATACCTGCTCCCCATTCACACCTGAGACCTTGTAACACTAATGAGTCACATAACACCGGGGAGAGAAAATGGCTAATTGGGCCCAGTTTGGACATTTCCACTTAGGGGTGTACTCACTTTTGTTGCCAATGGTTTAGACATTAATGGCTGTGTGTTGAGTTATTTTGAGGGAACAGCAAATTTACACTGTTGTACAGGCTGTACACTCACTACTTGTGTCATTTCTTCAGTGTTGTAACATGAAAAGATATAATAAAATATTTACAAAAATGTGAGGGGTGTACTCACTTTTGTGAGATACTGTTTATATATATATATATATATATATATATATATTTATATATTTATATATATATATATATATACTTTTTTTGTATATCTTATTACACATATACACGCAGTAAATATCCCTTTCATATTTCCCATATTTCCCATTATATGACAGACATGGAGGCCTGGTTGACACCTCCCTGCTGGCGGCCGATTGACCGCGAGTCAGCAGGGGGCGGCATTGCACCAGCAGCTCTTGTGAGCTGCTGGTGCAATGTTAAATGTGGAGAGCGTATTGCTCTCCGCATTTAGCGAGGTCTTGCGGACCTGAGCCGCAGTGTCGGATCAGGTCCGCAAGACCTTTGATAAATTGGGGCCATCGTGTCTAATTTTGAAATATATTTTTACATATGTAATATCTTTTACAGATATTAATCAATCTCTGCCTCTATGTATAAATACAGTATCTCACAAAAGTGAGTACACCCCTCACATTTTTGTAAATATTTTATTATATCTTTTCATATGACAACACTAGAGAAATATAAAAAGAGAGAGAGATGCACTCAGCTGAGACAGAACAAAAGCTGGAAAAACTTCCGTGCCTGTTCATTTTTGGGTGCCACTCAGGGTGCATACTCTTTTAGCACACTATGCCCCTTCACAGAGAAAAAATATCCTGTAGCATATCAGTCTGACCCTGCCCAATGACAGTCCAGCACCGAAATACCAGGCAATTCTTCTCTGAACAAGAGAAACAACAACCCCAGACGATCGTTTCGGCCTTCTGTGGGCCTCGTCAGTGAGGTGCAGTCGCATCTCTCTAAGGGCATGTGTGCAAGGAGTCCACGTCTGGTTTCCCCTTTTACTCTTAGGGAGACCCAAGAGCAATTTGCATAAATATAAAAAGAGAGAGAGATGCACTCAGCTGAGACAGAACAAAAGCTGGAAAAACTTCCGTGCCTGTTCATTTTTGGGTGCCACTCAGGGTGCATACTCTTTTAGCACACTATGCCCCTTCACAGAGAAAAAATATCCTGTAGCATATCAGTCTGACCCTGCCCAATGACAGTCCAGCACCGAAATACCAGGCAATTCTTCTCTGAACAAGAGAAACAACAACCCCAGACGATCGTTTCGGCCTTCTGTGGGCCTCGTCAGTGAGGTGCAGTCGCATCTCTCTAAGGGCATGTGTGCAAGGAGTCCACGTCTGGTTTCCCCTTTTACTCTTAGGGAGACCCAAGAGCAATTTGCATAAATATAAAAAGAGAGAGAGATGCACTCAGCTGAGACAGAACAAAAGCTGGAAAAACTTCCGTGACGAGGCCCAATGAAGGCCGAAACGATCGTCTGGGGTTGCTGTGTTCCTTGTTCAGAGAGGAATTGCCTGGTATTTCGGCGCTGGACTGACCGTAATAGGCGGGATCAGACTGATATACTACAGGAAAGTTCTACTCTGTGAAAAGCATTACTGGGCTAAAAGAAGTTGCACCCAGGTGGTAAATCGCCATAGAACAGGCTAACAATGGTATTGAGCTGATTGTTCGTTCCTGTGAGTGCATTTCTCTCTCTGTGTATTTAGTCTCCCTATGGGAAAAAGGGGAAACCAGACGTGGACTCCTTGCTCAGTGTGCTTAGAGGAATACTGCTACACCTCACTGACGAGGCCCAATGAAGGCCGAAACGATCGTCTGGGGTTGCTGTGTTCCTTGTTCAGAGAGGAATTGCCTGGTATTTCGGCGCTGGACTGACCGTAATAGGCGGGATCAGACTGATATACTACAGGAAAGTTCTACTCTGTGAAAAGCATTACTGGGCTAAAAGAAGTTGCACCCAGGTGGTAAATCGCCATAGAACAGGCTAACAATGGTATTGAGCTGATTGTTCGTTCCTGTGAGTGCATTTCTCTCTCTGTGTATTTAGTCTCCCTATGGGAAAAAGGGGAAACCAGACGTGGACTCCTTGCTCAGTGTGCTTAGAGGAATACTGCTACACCTCACTGACGAGGCCCAATGAAGGCCGAAACGATCGTCTGGGGTTGCTGTGTTCCTTGTTCAGAGAGGAATTGCCTGGTATTTCGGCGCTGGACTGACCGTAATAGGCGGTATCAGACTGATATACTACAGGAAAGTTCTACTCTGTGAAAAGCATTACTGGGCTAAAAGAAGTTGCACCCAGGTGGTAAATCGCCATAGAACAGGCTAACAATGGTATTGAGCTGATTGTTCGTTCCTGTGAGTGCATTTCTCTCTCTGTGTATTTAGTCTCCCTATGGGAAAAAGGGGAAACCAGACGTGGACTCCTTGCTCAGTGTGCTTAGAGGAATACTGCTACACCTCACTGACGAGGCCCAATGAAGGCCGAAACGATCGTCTGGGGTTGCTGTGTTCCTTGTTCAGAGAGGAATTGCCTGGTATTTCGGCGCTGGACTGACCGTAATAGGCGGGATCAGACTGATATACTACAGGAAAGTTCTACTCTGTGAAAAGCATTACTGGGCTAAAAGAAGTTGCACCCAGGTGGTAAATCGCCATAGAACAGGCTAACAATGGTATTGAGCTGATTGTTCGTTCCTGTGAGTGCATTTCTCTCTCTGTGTATTTAGTAACACTAGAGAAATAACAGTTTGCTACAATGTAAGGTAGTGAGTAAACAACCTGAATAACAGTATAAATTTCCTTTCCCTTCAAAATAACCCAACACACAGCCATTAATGTCTAAACCATTGGCAACAAAAGTGAGTACAACCCTAAGTGGAAAAAGTCCAAATTGAGCCCAAAGTGTCAATATTTTGTGTGGCCACCATTATATTCCAGCACTGCCTTAACCCTCTTGGGCATGGAGTTCACCAGAGCTTCACAGGTTCCCAATGGAGTCCTCTTCCACTCCTCCATGATGACATTACTGAGGTGGTGGATGTTAGAGACCTTGTGCTCCCCCACCTTCCATTTGAGGATGCCCCAGATATGCTCAATAGGGTTTAGGTCCGGAGACATGCTTGGCCAGTCCATCACCTTTACCCTCATCTACTTTAGCAAGGCAGTGGTCATCTTGGAGGTGTGTTTGGGGTCGTTATCATGTTGGAATACTGCCCTGTGTCCCAATCTCTGAAGGGAGGGGATCATGCTCTGCTTCAGTATGTCACAGTACATGTTGGCATTCATGGTTCCCTCAATGAAATGTAGCTCCCCAGTGCACTCATGCAGGCCCAGACCATGACACTCCCACCACCAGGCTTGACTGTACACAAGACATACTTGTCATTGTACTCCTCACCTGGTTCCTGCCACGCATGCTTGACACCATCTGAACCAAATAAGTTTATATTGGTCTCTTCAGACCACAGGACATGGTTCCAGTAATCCATGACTTCAGCAAACTGTTTGCGGGCTTTCTTGTGCATTATCTTTAGAAGAGGCTTCCTTCTGGGACGACAGCCATGCAGACCAATTTGATGCAGTGTGTGGCGTATGGTCTGAGCACTGACAGGCTAAACCCCCACCCCTTCAACCTCTGCAGCAATACTGGCAGCACCCATACAACTATTTCCCAAAGACAACCTCTGGATATGACGCTGAGCATGTGCACTCAACTTCTTTGGTCGACCATGGCGAGGCCTGTTCTGAGTGGAACCTGTCCTGTGAAACCGCTGTATGGTCTTGCAGCTCAGTTTCAGGGTCTTGTCAATATTCTTCTAGCCTAGGTCATCTTTATGTAGAGCAACAAATCTTTTTTTCAGATCCTGAGAGAGTTCTTTGCCATGAGGTGCCATGTTGATCTTCCAGTGATCAGTATGAGAGAGTATGAGAGCGATAACACCAAATGTATCATACCTTCTCCCCATTCACACCTGAGACCTTGTAACACTAATGAGTCACATAACACCGGGGAGAGAAAATGGCTAATTGGGCCCAGTTTGGACATTTCCACTTAGGGGTGTACTCACTTTTGTTGCCAATGGTTTAGACATTAATGGCTGTGTGTTGAGTTATTTTGAGGGAACAGCAAATTTACACTGTTGTACAGGCTGTACACTCACTACTTGTGTCATTTCTTCAGTGTTGTAACATGAAAAGATATAATAAAATATTTACAAAAATGTGAGGGGTGTACTCACTTTTGTGAGATACTGTTTATATATATATATATATATATATATATATATATATATATATTTATATATTTATATATATATATATACTTTTTTTGTATATCTTATTACACATATACACGCAGTATATATCCCTTTCATATTTCCCATATTTCCCATTATATGACAGACATGGAGGCCTAGTTATCAACGTGTCTACTTGCCTGCCTTCGCTGGCCCAATACGCCCACCTAAGCTCGCCTACCAAAGCCGCCGCGGACCTGAAAAATCTTGCCAAACTTATCAAAAAAGCTGTCAAAAAGCCGTGCATCAAGTACAGGGCGATGAGCAGCGGACTGTGATAGTTATCACTCATCCGATCTTGCTGCTCTTCGGCTTTTTGACAGCTTTATTGATACCCCTGTCACTAAGCACCCACACTAAACTATACTGTTCTACCCCCTATACCGGCACCCCGGAGCCCCACGCAACTAAATAAAGTTATTAACCCTTAAACCGCCGCTCCTAGACCCTGCCGCAACTCTTATAAATGTATTAACCCCTAAACCGCCGCTCCTAGACCCCGGCGCAACTATAATAAATGTATTAACCCCTAAACCACCGCTCCCAGAGCCCACCACCACCTACATTATACCTAGTTACCCCTATCCTGCATATATCTTTATTCACTCCTGAGGGGACTACGGTTTGCATGGTATAGATCCAGAAAGTTTCTTGTTTCCTAAGTTGCAACTCCCTGTCCCCCCATCTCTTATTAATAGTTATGTGCTCTAGAATTGTTCCCGTAAGGCAAGAATGATTTTTATTTAATAATTTAGGTCCTCTTTCCTATAGATTCTATACCTCAAAACTTACTATGTTACATTATGGGTCTCGAAATCAACTGTTAGCTTACCAATGTATGACTCACTAATATCTAAACTCTTCTCCATCTAGTATTTGCATATATTATGCATTCTAATTCAATTTGTTTTGGTATGTCTTTAACACTAGATGAGAGATAGATAAAGGTATATAGAGATATCAATTGTGAGACAGCTATCATACACTGAGTATTTTATAAATGCTTTAGAGGTCCAGTTTTCTACTGTTTTTAATATTTATTAGAATTAATTTATTTTAATATTTTAATATATGTTTTTAGATTAAGACCTTGGGTTAGTAGTAAAACTATCATAACCGTTTAAATATTTGGAATATGAACAAACATGGAGGTGTAAGTATATCTACAATATCAATATTTCTATGGTATTTTAATCATGGATCCAATTATTGTTTTTGATGATCCAAATTTTTATAATTGTATTATCGGAAAAATGTATATTATCTTACCAGTTCGATTTATTTTTACATACCTTATGCACTGAATATCAGTATATATATATATATATATATATATATATATATATATATATGTGGATAAATATAATGTATTAGCGGAATGGCTGTACATTGTCATTAGTAGTGCCCTCCATTCATGTTTCTGCCATTGGTCTCTAAATATGAATTATAAACATAGTTTGTAGCATCCTATTTTCTTTTAATTATACACTTGTACCATGTGACCAATACATGTCCCCTTTCTATGGGCTGCTACTAGGCTTGATGTAAATCTGCTTTAGCCAATTACAGTGATAGTTGGCTCCCTCACTCGCACTTGTAGTGGGGATCAGTAGTTTTTATCCATAGTGGATTAGCTATACGCTAAGGTCCGTTTATCACAACAACTTTTAAGGGAATCTCTGGGAATTAAACTCCACAGGCAGTGAATTCACTTTTGTTGTGAGTTAAGATTAGCAGCGTGTGTTCATTACTGACTACCTGCCCGCTAGGGTTTGTTTAATATAGAGATCAGGTTTGATATATAGTAACACACATTTTTAGAAAATATTTGAGGACAAAAACTTTATCTGTACATAGTAAACTAAGGAATATAATGGAAATACATGTAACCTGTCACTAAGCAAATTTAGTACTATTACCCCATATGTTACTATTGGGCATGACACAAACATGCCTGGACCAATTGTAACAAAAGTTTGCTCACTCACCCATGTCGTTAGTAAAAAATCTACTTTGTCTACGTAACAGACTATGTTTGTGCTAAGTCTTGTACAGAAATTGAATCTGGTTTTCTGTTTGGCAACTGCAAAGCTGATAAAAAGATTTTTTTTTGGTGATTGAACTATATTAGGTAAACTATGTACTACTAACCAAATAATTTGTGCTACATTTGTGATTTATAAAACCCACTATGATGCTTTAGTCATGTGGGGATAGATTTAACCAATGAAATTGTTAGATTTGAGGGGCGTGCAGCAGCCCCGGTATTAAAGTGTGTTTTACATGGCTTTCTCAAGTAATTTATCCCCCGATGAAGAAGGAGCACATAGCATTAATCTTTGAAAAGCGTAAGGATTATTTCTGAATAACACCACAACTTTGAATTTTCATGTCCTGACGATGATTCAGTTTGAGAGATATATCTTCTGCCTGTGTTTGAAATTGAAATTGTCTTTGATTACCTCATATGTATTGAGGTTTTTAAATGTGAGCATACTTCCTTTGGTTGCTCGTTGTGTGTTTTTTAAATAAAACTGTGTTTCACTATCTCTCTTCTGTTTTGTGTTTCATGTAAATTGGGACCACATCCTTGGAAAAAGTCTGAAAACATCACAAGGAGACAAGATATGCCTGGTGTCTGTGACTAGACTACACCTATACTATGCGGCCCTTACCTCCTATCTTCCTTATTTTATGAAAAGTCTGTGGATTCCATCCACTGTATACAAACTATTATCTGCTGGGACTCTATATGAACTTAACTTAATCATATCTGAACTGTGCAGATGTTTTCATACCCCTAGTGTATGTGATTACCACCTTTGTTAGTATCTTGTAGTTCTAATAGATTTAGAAAGTATACTAATTGTTTTAATCTTTATATGATACCATCTGTGATATTATATATTATCACCAAATTGTTTACATATTGCAGACATCCCAACACTCCCTGAAATTCAGGGAGTCTCCCTGATTCTAATAGCGACTCCCTGATGACAGCAAATGGAATGCAATCTCTCTGAAACTCCAAGTACCGTGATCCAATGTGGCCAAAAAAGTGTTTCTTTAAGAAATGCCTTTAGTTGCTGGGATGTTATAGAACCCTCAAAGCGTACAATCACTGGAAAATAGGTTTGTTGTATGTGGTTGTGCAATAAAGCTACTTTTTTAATGTGACTTTAGTGGGAAGCTACTTTAATGATAAGTCCCTATCTTGTTTAGGGTTTCAAGGTGTCCAATATATTACTGGGAGGGGCGCAGTAGCAGATGACACTTTTTTGACACTTTTTTGTTTTGAGAAATAGTTAACCAGAGCTCTGACGACATGGTAATCATTCTAGCGAAAATTTAGGTTGCGCTTAAGCCAGTGGTGGACCTAATGAACAGAGGGCCCTGGTGCAAGATTTTTTTTGGGCCCCCTCCCCAAATATGCAACAAAAATTAAATGACTGATGTTTACAACATAATTTTACCTGCTGCATGTACATAAATATTATTTATACTATTACTATTATTTGAATTGATCAAAGAAATATACAGTAAATACATTTTTGAAACATACAGCATTATTTTAATCAGTAGGGAAATTATGTTGAAGGGTGGTATACAATCTTTTTACCAAAAAAATAAATAAATAAAATTCAGGTAAATGGTTGGAGAACAAGGTTCTAGAAATAATATCAAACAAATCAACAAATATAAATAAATAAACAAACCACTATCCAATACTCAATATTACCTCAGTTTCACATAAAAATGCATGCAGAGTGTACCAATATTCACTAGTATTCCATATCATCTTACTCACACTGCTACTTATGAGTAAGAAAAGTGCAAAAGTGATACTTGTTATGCTGAGTCCTGAGCTAGCCTAGCATAGTATAATGAGCAAATCCCATTAAAAAAAGCACATACTGTATGTTTATATTTCTTTCAGTGGCTCATCCATGCTACACCTGCAGCTCTGGGTCCCCCTCAGTCCTCAGGCCCCGTTGCAGTGGTACCGTCTTCACGGGCAATAGGTCCGCCCCTGGCTCAAGCGATCGTGTTTACTTTCAACTCGTAATACCAGTGGTAAACCCGATGAGTACAAACTCTCGCGATAAACCCCTTATCGCTCTCTCGTAACTAGCACTCAACTCGTAATCTGCCCCTGTATTTGTTCATTGTCATCTGAAACCTTTTGCACCATGAAGAATTCCTTGTATATTTTTCTCTTTTATACTTGGAGAATAAATTATTCTATTCTATTATTATTCTTTTCTATTTATATATATATTTTTTTTATTTTTTTTTTAACAACAGAACTCCTTTTTCATATCTATTAAATGCAATTTTGCTGCACAGAGAAAAGCTATCAAGATAGTATAGGATATTTAAAAAAAGTAAATTTTGAAGCAACATAAGAATTGATCTGTTTCAGAAGACCCTTTAATACATGAACTCAAAAAATATCAGGACTAAAAGATTTATAATTCAACTCTACTCAAAAGGTTAGTTAAACTTTTCATGACAAATGCTGCTTCTGATATATGGATTTTACAGGTCATTGGATCTATGTAATACCCAACTGATCTTGTGGCTTGCGTTGAGGGATGCGGATTTATGCAATGGAAAGAGAACACAGAAAAGATTGATTTGGTCTTACAGAAAACAAAAGAAAGTTATAAATGGGAAGAAGGTAAATTTCTATAAACCTCCTCAAAGGAAATTACTTATATATAAAATTCAATGATGAACATTTCAGGTCACTGAAGAGAACCCCTTGTCTTTATGAATCTTACAAATAACTATTTAAAATTCTGTAGGAAAACATTTACTTATTTACTATTTTGTAACAACAATAAAAATAATAATAATAATAATTATAATAATAACAACATTTATGTAATGAAAAGCTCATTTAAATATATGTATTAAAAAATACAGGCTTAAGATTTAATTTCTACCATATAGACTGTACAAATGTACTTTTTTTTACTATTTAACAGCAAACACATATTCAAAGAATTCCCACATATAAGAACATTTATCTGCTTAAAGTATGCATCCATACAGTTTGAGCCATTTGAGTATTATCTAGCTTATACAGAAAGAAATGTAGTAAATGTATAATGCCTATATTTTAGTCATAAATACTAATGTAGACGCAGTGAGCATTAGGCCAAATGTTGTACCTCTTGTTTTAACTCTTTATTTCTGCTTTAATATTAAAAAAGTGCTATTACACCTGTGTACAATATAAAAAAAGCAAAACAAAGAATGTGAATAATAATTTAAAAATAAGTTCACTGTGCACAAAACCCCAAATAACCAACAAATATAAAACCTCTCTTATGAAAGTTTGATAGGGAGTCCCACAAACGATTAAACAGTCACAAACACTTGAATCTTCTTATTCCCATGAAACCTTAAATAGGCTCTGAAATTCAACACCTCTCTGCTTAGGTGAGATATTCTAAAATGATCCTCCAGCACCTAGTGAAATTTTCAAAAGGCAGATGTTACTTTGTTCCATGCATGACATGACAGTTCTGCTGCATTTACACTTTATACTTTCTATTTTATATCACTTTACACTTCAGATTAACTTATATTACATTTAAACTTTGCACTTTCTATTTTGTATTTTATTTTGTATACAGCAGTGTATTTATGATTATGCCTTCACAGTTTCTGTATAATATTAAAGGGACACTGAACCCACATTTTTTATTTCGTGATTCAGATAGAGCATGACATTTTAAGCAATTTTCTAATTTACTCCTATTATCAAATTTTCTTAATTCTCTTGGTATCTTTATTTGAAATGCAAGAATGGAAGTTTAGATTCCGGACCATTTTTGGTGAACAACCTGGGCTGATTGGTGGATAAATTAATCTACCAATAAAAAAGTTTTATCCAGAGTTCTGAATTAAAAAAAAGCTTAGATGACTTCTTTTTCAAATAAAGATAGCAAGAGAACAAAGAAAAATTGATAATAGGAGTAAATTAGAAAGTTGCTTAAAATTGCATGCTCTGAAGCGGAGCTTGGCCACGCTGGAAGATGGCCGCACATTAGGAGAGCTCCAGCCACCTATGCTGACATTATAGCTTCTAACAGCAACTGAGCACCTAAAACCAACCTAAAACCCTTCTATCATCGGCACTGAATGACCCTAGACATATAGGCATTAAGGCATATATTGAAAATAAGCCATCCTGCTTCCCTCGCCAAGCTGCAGCGGACCGCTCCTGCTTCTAAAAATCACTATCCTACAAGGCATTGGATCCACTCGCAAACACCAACACAGAATTGGCGAGTAGCTTATCCTAACACCTTAATACCCGCATGCACACAGTACCGGCATTACAGGCCTCTCCCGCGGCAACCTCTCCTGACGCAGCAGAGTCGGGTAAATCCCGACGAGGGACTCCGCACCTTGGGCCTATTACCAGACCTCCCAGCAAGCGGTAGATTGCTGAAACTCTGACTGGCTTCACCAGCTCCATTCCGGACCACAGATCTCCCAAGAGGAGGACAAGAACTTACTCAGCACATCTCTAGACCTGAGCTGGAGCTAGCCCCTGCACCGGAGAAGAGTACAGACATCACTGGCGGCTCCCGGTTTTACCTTTTTATGAGCTGCGACACAAACGTCAAACCGGAGAAGGCCCTCTGCATACTCTAGAATCAGGTATCAAAGCCTCAGGGATAAAAACCCCCTGTAATATAAATAAACCTCACCAAACGGTTCACAATTATAAGGGGAAAATCTCTGCTAGACAAAACTGGGTCTCACATTAATGGGATTTAACCCCTTCCTATAAGGCAAAAAGGGACACAAAGCTTTCAGATTGTGCATTCTAATTCCAATTAAAAGCACATAGAGATATATCTCACAACCTGTTACCTCATGGAGAACTTTTGCATATTAGAAATAAAACACTAATATATATTCTGGGTGCCTGTTACCGTATTATATCCCCTCTTATATACATATCAATATATCGCTAATAACTTATGGTATAACCCAATTGGAATCATAATATCTATTGTCTGACTTTACACTCTATTACACTCCAACGGGCATGCCAGGCAAACGGGCAAATAAAACTGAAAAGATAAGCTCAACTAAGCCTATGAGTCACTACCTCAGGCCTATAGATACAGCTAGTGACCTCAGTGGGAGCGAATTGGAACCGCCACAGGACAACTGCAGCGCATCTACCCCACACATTAATGCCAACCACTCCCAGTGCACCACTAAAGATGACATACATAACTTATCGTCTAAAGACGACATTCAAAGTGTTTTAAACGAGATGCGAAGTCTATTTGGAGATTTAAGAAAAGACTTTTCTGCTCTTGAAGCTAGAGTTATCAAAACTGAAAAAACCTCTCATGATAATATGACTCAGATTCGTCAAAATACCTCTGACATACAAAACCACACAGATAACTTGCAGTTCCTCAATGACAAAATCGAAGATATGGACAATAGGGGGCGTAGGAACCACCTACGCTTCCGTGGAGTAACTGAAGCTGTCTCCCCCCAAAACATAGAGGGATATTTACAAGCTTTATTCCGTATCATCAAAGACACACCAACATCCCCTGAGATTCCTATTGAGAGAGCACACAGGGCTCTTAGGCCCAAACCACCCAACAAGGCCCCTCAGAGGGATATAATTGTCAGATTTTTAAACTACAAAGATAAAGAAGAAATTCTCCAAGGCGCCAGAAAGAAACACCCAATCACCCATGGCGGTGAGGAGATACAGGTATTCTCGGATCTTTCTCCCATGACCCTGCAGAAACGGAGAGACTTAGGCCACATTACATCAGCCCTCAGAAGCCGAGGGGTCCCCTATAGATGGGGCTTCCCGGTTTCAATAATAGCCACCAATAACAACAAAACCTCAATTTTCAGGCCAGGAATGAATCACAGAGACTTTCTTGACAGCTTGGCAATCTCAATCGCCCCCACAAACACCCTTGTAAGGAATGAATCACACACTAATACTTCAGGGCTCAGAACTGTAATTTTCTTTTGAGACTTTTGCGCCTCTTAACATTTTTAATTAAGCTCTTAACATGTCTTGCATTACCAATTATGGCTTTTGTATTACATCTTATGTACCTGAGGGGCCTATTATTTATTTACCTAAGGGAGACACCTGGGTTTAAGTAATGTTTCAATATTGACACAAGTTAGTCGTGTCATCTTATCTAGAGAAGACCTTAGGGCACTAGAGGTATAATTAAACTAAAGGGAGCATTATGTACTCCATTGTAGCTGCATGATATAATCAGCAGATGCCCCCGGTCTATCATATATTATGCCCCAAAGTATTTAATGCCATAAGACCTAGACCTAGTTACTCCCCCCGAGCATATATAGCCTATAGACACGGCATAAACATGCCCTTATAATGCTTACTATGTACAAATGTGAATTTGAGAACCCACACAAAGTGATTATGAGACCATATGACTTTCTCTTTAAAGAGGTAATTTTGTTTACTAAACTACTAATTGTCTAATGTTCAACACTCAATCTCTCTCATACTCTAAGACTGTTCCTACTGCAAAAGACAAACATTTTGTATTTACAGGTATAAGCTGCTCTTCCCTGGGATGTTTAGTATGTACTTAGTTGAAAATATAAAAAGGCAACAGGGGATACCACTCATTTACATATACGCGTGTGACAAGGATAGCATGCAATTATAGTTCACTATGCACATAGTCTAGATAACCCTTTTTTCCTTTTTTGTCTTGCCCCTGAAAGGGAATTGGTATTTATAATGCCCTGTCTATCACACCTTGTTTGATTACCTTCTAATTTAGGAGGACAGGCTCCCAGACCTCCGCTAAATGCAGTGGACCACGATATTAGCTAATCTGGTTGTGCCCCAAATACTTACCTTTCACACCTAATGCACCTCAGGACCTTATTTCACTACTTGGTAATCAATTCGCACAGGCATAGAGCTATGGGGGAGAGTAAAACACGACATTTGCAGGCCGGTATTACATTGTTTTGAATGTTATCATGAAGGTTGGTTAATAATAATGTTTATATATGTTATTTAAAGTATGTTGCTTTATTCCTATAATTTATATATAACTTACGTCAGTTAAGGGGCTTTTCCCCTGTTTTTGTACTCTTTGATTTGTTACAAGGTCTACCTGAGGTAACTTTGAGATCTTAGGTCAATCACTCCTAATTTTACCTTGTAACGGTTTCTTGGATCTCACCTTTGCACCAGGTATTTTCCTACATTCTCTATCTCTCCAATTTTCTACCTTCCCACCTCAACCTCCCCCACTCTTCTTTTTTTTTTTTTTTTTTTCTCCTCTCACATAGTGATCAACATGCCACAACAGTACAAGTCTAAGAAATTTGGCGACCATTCCATAAATATCACAACTATTAATGCAAAAGGTCTAAATGACCCGGGCAAACGTTCTATAGCTTTCAGGGAACTACAAAAATCTCAGAGCCAAATAATTCTACTGCAGGAAACGCATTTTAAGAAAGGTAAAGAACCCAAATGGAATAACTCCCGGTTTCCTCTAGCATATTTCACATCAGGCCAAACTAAAAGAGGGGGAGTAGGTATAGTCTTTCACAAGTCAGTCCCCTTTCTCCTAACGCATATAGAAAAGGACCCTAATGGACGCTTCCTGATTTTGGTGGGGACCCTTTTTGGACACTACATTACGTTGGTTTCCATATACTCACCCAATCAAGGACAAGAGACATTTCTAAAACATATCTCTGATTAAGTTATGGAACACTCAAGAGGGATCACATACATGGCGGGCGACTTTAACTTAGCTGTCGACCCTCTAGTTGACACCTCAAGAGGAATATCGTGCACTCCCAACTCGACAATCAGCCAGGTAAATGAGATATTAGCTAATTTAAAACTCCACGATGTCTGGCGCTCACTACACCCGACGGCCAGGGATTTTTCATTCTACTCTATCCCTCATAATAGCTATTCCTGACTGGACTACATATATACTGACTCTTGCGGTTTATCACTTACCCACATTTGCCTAATTGACCACATAACCTGGTCTGACCACGCTCCTGTCTCGTGCTCTATCCTCTGGCCTGATATTCCCATCACACATAACACATGGAAGTTAGATGACTCGATTCTTGACGACCCCCTTATTTTTAATGATATTGTTAAAAAGTTAAAAGAATACTTAGAGATCAATACCTATCCAGACTCTTCACAGGAGATTATATGGGAAGCCCACAAAAGTGTGATCAGAGGATCTCTGATCAGACATAAAGCCTTTATTAACAAACAATATAGAACAAAATACACTAACATTCAAGCACAGATCGCGACGCTAGAAGCAAAACACAAAACCAACCCATCTTGCATGACCACACTAAATGACCTAAAGAAAGCTAGGACTGATTTTCAAAGACACTTAACACAGTCACACCAAAAGAAAGCTCTGCAGCTGAGACAGTATTATTATGAAGGGGGCGATAAACCTGGCAGAATCCTAGTGAGAACTCTTAAAAAGCGGCAACTTCGCTCACACATCCACTCCCTTAAATCATCTGAGGGTAGGGAGTTGCGCAGCAGTGAACAGATTACAAACGAGTTCTACAAATACTACCACTCTCTATACAACATTCACGGCCCACCAAATGGGCCAGGTCAGACAGCTAATGATCTACAGCACAAAGCCAATGTTAACTCTTATCTTAGAAATATAGACCTCCCCTCTCTATCAAAAGAAGATTCTGATCTTCTAGATTCTCCCATTACAATGGAGGAATTGTTTGAAGCCATTAAAAATTCACCAGGAGGAAAGATCCCAGGGCCCGATGGTTTTTCCACGGCCTACTACAAGAAGTTTAAGGAGATTTTAGCCGGCCCGATCCTCCAGTTATTTAATAGTCTACGAGATCGCCCCTCTCTATCACGAGTCCTTTTGGAAGCACACCTCACTGTCATTCCGAAACCAGGCAAGTCGGCTGATACCCCTGGTCATTTTCGTCCCATATCTCTGATTAATTCAGATATGAAGCTGTTGGCGAAGATTCTGGCATCTAGACTTAACAAATATCTGCCACAGCTGGTCTGTAACGATCAGGTGGGATTTGTCCCTGGACGAGAAGCCAGGGATAACACTATCAAGGTGACTCAGCTGATTAATCACGCTAGGGTCTCGGGTACTCCTATGGTGCTCTTCTCCACCGACGCAGAGAAGGCCTTTGATAGGGTAAACTAGGTATTCCTGCGTCTGGTACTGGAAAAGATGGGATTTGGTCAGATGTTCTTAAATTATGTTTTAGCCCTATATTCCAACCCTAATGCTAGGATTAGAGTCAACAATACCCTGTCGGACCCACTCGATATAAAGAATGGTACTCGGCAGGGCTGCCCTCTGTCCCCACTCCTCTTTGCCCTGACCATTGAGGTTCTTGCCCATAAAGTGAGAACAAATCAGTGCATAAATGGAATAAGAGTGGGGGGGACAGAACATAAACAGGCGCTCTACGCTGATGATGTCTTGTACACTTTGACTAACGTATCAAACTCGCTTCCTGAATTACTGACGGAATTGAAGGAATATGGAAGGGTCTCTGACTTCTCTCTTAATTTGAGCAAGTCGGAGCTCCTTAACATTAATGCATGCCCAAAAGCAGTACAGAACTTACAACAAAAATACCAAATCTCCATAGCTGCTAAGAAATTAAAATACTTAGGAATCTTCTTAACTCCTGACCCAGCAGATCTCTTTAAATATAATTATGTTCCTCTTAAAAATGAGATTGCTGCTGACCTTTCCTCTTGGAGGAACAAATACATCTCTTGGCTGGGCAGAGCGGGGGTCATTAAGATGAATGTTCTGCCCCGACTGTTGTATCTGTTCCAGACACTTCCCATAACATTACCAAAGGGCTATATCGCCCAAATACAGAAACTCATTGAGCAATACACATGGGACAACACTAAGCCCAGGGTCCCCAAACGCACCATGTACTTACCAAGAGACAGAGGAGGTTTAGGCCTACCAGATATTTCTAAATATAAAAAAGCTATAGGCCTGCAGAGGATAGTTGAATGGGCTCATAATCCTAAACACAAGGCATGGGTGGACTTGGACAGACAAATTCTCAAGGTTAGTAATGTTGGCACTTTTTTACAGGTAAAGTTGTATTTATTTTAGCTAGGTAGCTAGTAAATAGTTAATAACTATTTACTAACTAGTCTACCTAGTTAAAATAAATACAAACTTACCTGTGAAATAAAAATAAAACCTAAGATAGCTACAATGTAACTATTAGTTATATTGTAGCTAGCTTAGGGTTTATTTTATAGGTAAGTATTTAGTTTTATATAGGAATTATTTAGTTAATGATAGTAATTTTTATTTAGATTTATTTTAATTACATTAAAGTTAGGGGGTGTTAGGGTTAGACTTAGGGTTAGGTTTCGGGGTTAATAACTTTAGTATAGTGGCGGCTATGTCGGGGGCAGCAGTTTAGGGGTTAATAACTGTATGTAGGTGGTAGCGACATTGGGGTTGCAGATTAGGGGTTAATAACTGTAATGTAGGTGTTGGCGATGTCGGGGGCGGCAGTTTAGGGGTTAATAATTTTATGTAGGTGTTGCCGACATTGGGGGCGGCAGATTAGGGGTTAATAACTTTAATGTAGGTGACGGTGGTGTTTGGGGCGGCAGATTAGGGGTTAATAAGTGTAATGTAGGTGTCGGCGATGTCAGGGGTGGCAGATTAGGGTTGTTTATGTTAGGGTGTTAGGTGTAAACATAACTTTTTATTTCCCTATAGGAATCAATGGGGCTGCGTTACGGAGCTTTACGCTCCTTTATTGCAGGGGTTAGGCTTTTTTTCAGCCGGCTCTCTCTATTGATGCCTATGGGGAAATCGTGCACGAGCACCTAAAACCAGCTCACAGCAGCGCTGGTATTGGAGTGCAGTATGGAGCTCAATTTTGCTCAATGCTCACATATTGCCTGCTAACAACGGGTTTTTGTAAACCTGTGATAGCAGCGCTAGAGGGTGGTGAGTGGTGACAATAACTTGCAAGTTAGTACCGAGCCGCTCATAAAGCAAAACTCGTAATCTAGCCGAATGTTATTTAAAACCAACCATTTCTGTAGAATTCTTAAAAAATAATAGTAAGCGTAGACATTAATATATAATAGTGATCGATAGGGAAATATTCTCCTGCGCCCAAAAACTTTTTTACAGCTCAGCGGGTGTCAAGAGAATCATTGTTGCTATTATGAATGGACAAATTCTACCTAAGTAATATATATATAAAATATGTGAATTATTACAACCTAAACATAAATTGGAATCCCAATTATATTTATGCTAAGAATAAATAACGATTAATAGAAAAATATGTATGTAACGCTTTTGAATAAAATGTATCCTAAAATTATATAAACATATTTATATTTTCATGACGAATTAACTGACAATACATGTGTGAACACAATATAATAAAAATATGATACTAAGTTAAAATCTATATATGATAAAATATGTAGTTATACTAAACTTATTGTTGTATACAGGAATTAAGAGTTTGAAATGTTAAAAATTAAAAAAACATTAGTTTATAGCAATATGAATTGTTTCCCCTTATGGTTTTTAACACTTAAAAAACTTTCTCTGTATTAAGTAAAAAACGCTTGTATATCTGGTCTAGATTGAGACCATTAGGTTGGAGACTATTTAGTGTTTTTATCCAATAAGTTTCTTGTTTCCACAATCTTAGCAATCTATTAATATTCCACTTGTCAATGGGAACCCATTCAACAACTTTAATTTTAAGACTTCTGGGGTCTTTGTTATGAAAGAATTTAAAATGAGCTGATACACTATGAGTCTCTAATCCATTTTCTATATTATTTAAATGCTCTCTAAATCTATATTTTCTTTTTCTTTTTGTTCTCCCGATATAGATTAAATTGCACGAACAGGACAATTGATATACTACGTGTGTTATTATGCAAGTGCATCTATTTTTGCATTTAAATACTTTACTTTTATTAAAATTATGGAAACTGGTATGATTGTTACTAATGTGAGGGCACATCACACAGTTTTTTACTTTACAACCATATAGGCCATGTACGCTTCCAAACCAATTAGTATTATTTTCTTTGGCTTTATTTTTTAATTTTGTTGGTGCCAAGTGGTTTTTTATATCTCTATTTTTTCTAAAACAAAGTTCTGGAGAAGGACCTAAAATATTCTTTAAAATTGGATCCAATAATAACACTTGCCAGTGTTTGTTTAACCCCTTAATGACACAAGTCGTACAGGGTACGTCTTACACAAACTGGTCTTTAAAGACCAGCGACGTACCCTGTACGACATTAGGGGTTTAAAGCGGCTGGAAGCGATCCTGCTCGCTTCCAGCCACTTTCTGATTATTGCAGTGATGCCTCGATTTCGAGGCATCCTGCAATAACACCCCTTGGCCATCCGATGCAGAGAGAGACACTCTGTGGCCCTCTCTGCACCGGACATCGATGGCCGGTATCGTTGGTGGGTGGGAGCTTACTTGGGAGGTGGGTGGGTGGGCGGCCATCGATGGGCCATATGATGTCAAGGGGGGCGGGATCGTGGGTGTGATCATCGGGGCGCGCACTCAGGTGCACGCACGTGCATGGGAGGGTGGGGGCAGGCGCATGCATGGGGTGGAAGCGGGTGGGGGACGGCTACACTACAGAAATTTTTGGAAATAGCAAAGTGCTACTTGTACTTATTGCCCTATAACTTTGAAAAAAAAAAGCAAAGAACATGTCAAAATTGGGTATTTCTAAACTCAGGACAAAATTTAGAAACTATTTAGCATGGGTGTTTTTTGGTGGTTGTAAATGTGTAACAGATTTTGGGGGTCAAATTTAGAAAAAAGTGTGTTTTTTCCATTTTTTCTTCATATTTTATAATTTTTTTTAGAGTAAATTATAAGATATGATGAAAATAATGGTATCTTCAGAAAGTCCATTTAATGGCGAGAAAAACGGTATAAAATATGTGTGGGTACAGTAAATGAGTAAGAGGAAATTTACAGCTAAACACAAACACTGCAGAAATATAAAAATAGCCTGGTCCTTAAGGGAAAGAAATTGAAAAATGGCCTTGTCCTTAAGGGGTTAAAATCTCTCTTATCTGGTGGTGTGCCGTATTATATTTGGTTACAAATTTTGGTTTTGAATCAGTATATAAAGTACTGGTGTTTTACTTTCTATATTTAATCATACTGTCCCTATCCATTTTATCTACTTTGTCTTTAGCGTTGGACAAAAGTTGATTAGTGTAGCCTTTTTCACTAAATTTTGCTGTTCGAATAATTGCTTCTCTTTCATAATCGATCTCTTGTGTGTAATTTTGTTTTATTTGTTGATATTGGCCTGTCAGGATATTATTTTTCCAACATTTCAAATGGCCACTATGCGCATTTAGGAGTCCATTGCGTTCTGTAGATTTCCTATAGTTTTTCATTGCCACTGTTATTTTCATTATTTACAAATATGGTTAAATCTAAAAAATCTATTGATACATTTGATAGATTATGTATGAACTTTAAATTATAATTATTATTATTAATGTATTTGGTGAATTCTTCCACACTGTTAGTGTCTCCTTGCCAAATTATTACAATATCATCATTGTATCTATAAAAATGAATTATATGACTGTCATGGGGATTATTCGCCCATATATGATTTTCTTCAAAATCTTCCATATATAAATTGGCATAAGAGGGTGCAAATGTAATTCCCATGGCAGCCCCCTGTATCTGTTTATAAAATACATCTTCAAATAGAAAATAATTGTGATTGAGAATAAAGTGCATTGAGTCTATTAAAAAATCTATTTGAGTTTTCAGAAGTTCACTCTTCTGACATTCCACTTTAACCCTAGCTAGACCATTCTCATGTGGGATACTCGTATAGAGAGAGAGGATACGTCATAGGTAATCCAGACGTAATCTTCTTTCCAGATTGTCCCTTCTAATTTGTTTATTATGTCCACTGTATCTCTTACATATGATCTGGTTTTTGTTACTAGGGGTTGTAAATAATGATCAATATATTTTGATAAGTGATCACACAAAGAGCCAATACCTGACAGAATTGGTCTGCCTGGAGGGTTATTGGCATCTTTGTGGATTTTGGGTAAGTGATAAAAAAACAGGCAATCCTTGGATATGTTTCATAGATATAATTCAATTCATTAATATTTAAAATTCCCTCTTGTTTAGCTCCAAAGAGGAGATTCCACAATTCTTTTTTATATTGTGATGTAGGATTGTAAGACAGGGGTAAATATGTGTTTTTATCGCCTAATAGATTTTTAGCCTCTTCAAGGTAGGTGGATCTGTCCTGAATGACAATTACACCTTCTTTATCCGTCGCTCTGTATACTACATTATGATCAGTCATAAGATCCTTTAACGCTTTCCTTTCATTCTGGGTTAAATTATCTCTAAATGTATTAGTTTTTAATTATTTTTCTTTAGAAAACAATTTTTCTAAATCCTCACAAACCAATTTATTATAAGTTTGTATATACTCACTCTGGCTGTTTTGAGGATAAAATATGGATTTCCTTTTTAGGGGACATTGTTATATAGTTCCATCAATATCTTCATGAATAGACAGATAATTAATTCAGTATCATTTATCACTGTATTTTCATCCTCTAATTGTGATGGATTACTTACAATGAGATCCTCTAGAGTTTGTAAAGTACTAGAATCCTGTGTTCCTAAGGTTTTAATATTTTTACAATTATTATATTCAAAATATCGTTTTAATGTGACGTTACGTATATATCTTTGGGTATCTATATATACTTCAAAATCATTTGGTCTTGTTTCTGGAGTGAAATTAAGACCTTTAGAGAGGAGTAATAATTCAGTATCAGTGAATTTTTTACTTGATAAATTGAAAATTGACTCACTATTTCTTCTTAATTACATCTGTTTCTGTTCCTTTTGCCTATATTTTCTCCCCCCTTGGGTTCCTCTATATCTTGTAGAGGATGCTTTGGTTTTCTTGGGGTCTCTAAAGTATATAGAGGAGTTTGTGATTTTTGGTGATTTTGATGTAAAATGGACTGTCTCCATGGGGGAGTGGCTTAAAAATGTACTTCTATTACCATTACCTGTATTTTTTGAGGTTTGGTTTTTATTTTTATATTGTTGTTTAAAGTAGTGATTAGACTCTCTACGTGGTTTCGGTTTTGCCCCTTGTTGGTACCAGCGAGGGGGTTCTGAATTTTGATTCCTTAAAGGTTCAAATCTATTTTCTGCATTATCCAAATTAAAATGTGTGTCATGTGAATTCATTTGGGGAGTATTATTATTTTAGTCTGAGTAGTTCTGAGTATTATATTGGTTTTTGTTATGATTTTTATTGTTGTTATAGGAATTTTGTTTTTCCTTTCTTTTACCTACTTTGGATGTTTTTATAGTTGTTGTCTATTTTTGTTTTTATATGTATACACATGATTAGTGGAGAAATCCTCCTTATCTCTCCTCAATTTCTTTAATTTTTTAGTTTCCAATTCCTTATTGCTGATGTCAATTCTATTTTGAATATTGCTATTTAACTCCTTCCACTTTTCTATTGATTGAAAAGGCTGGAGTTTTTCTGTAAGAATGTCTATTTGAGTGGAAATAATTTTGAGTTTACTTTCTCTATATTTAATTAATAATTTTATAAAGGATATTGAACATCTATTTAAAATCTCCTCCCACTCAGTTTGATATTCCACTTCATCTAGTTTAAAAGCAGGAAATTTTAAAATTCTTAGCCTCTGGGAACCACATCATGTATAATGTAATTTATCCAGTAGAACCAAGTCCTGCCATTCCTTAGCATCTTTTGGGAGCAATTTTTCTAACTCTCTAAACAATGTTAAAGGGTCTTCAGAAATTATTTGATCTGATTTTAACAAATCAGAGTTATGTGATCTAGTAGATCTTTTGATATTAGCCCCAAATTTAACATTATTAATTTCTGCTGGAAATTCCACTAGATCATTATCCATTTTCCTAGTGGTTGAATAATCTGAATATGCAAATTATAGAGAGGCTGCTGCTGCTAAGATGAACCAAGAAAAACACATTTTTGTCTAAAATGAATAATACATGTAAACTAATTGTGTGCCATATGATGGATCTGTGGCCCAAATCCCCCACCCCCACCCCATTCTTGGTCCATACATTGTGTATACTTAACATCTGATGTTGTCTTTAAAAATCAGGTGGGGAAAGTCATCAAAAAAGGCAATGCCAGAGACATATGATGTATAATTTACCTATTTTAAAAAATAAACAAAAGAAGCGCTGCACTCTCTAAATAAATCTAAAGGTACCCAATAAAAATATGAAATAATAATACTCTAAAAATACAATGATATTAGAGATAAGAGAAATAAATCAAAAGTTATAATAATATAACAATTCACATTTACCTCATTTACCACATGAAATGGTTGGTTTTAATAACATTCGCCTAGATTACGAGTCTTGCGTTAGCCTTAAAAAGCAGCGTTGAGGGGTCCCAACGCTGCTTTTTAACACCAACTGGTATTACGATTCTTTCAGGTACAGGTGTACCGCTCACTTTTTTTCCACGATTTTAGCATATCGCAAATCTCCTTACGTCAATTGCGTATCCTATCTTTTTAATGGGATTTGCCTAATGCCGGTATTATGATCGCTTGAAAAAGTGAGCGGTACAGCCTCTACCTCCAAGACTCCTACCGCATTTTAAAGTCAGTAGTTAAGAGTTTTATGGGCTAACACCGTAACATCGCCCCACATCGCAAACACTATAATAAAATGATTTAACCCCTAATCTGCCGACCGGACATCGCTGCCACTGTAATAAATTTATTAACCCCTAAACCGCTGCACTCCCACCTCGCAAACACAAGTTAAATTTTATTAATCCCTAATCTGCTGTCCCTAACATCGCCGACACCTAACTACATTTATTAACTCCTAATCTGCCGCCCCAACGTCGCTGCTGCTATATTAAATGTATTAACACCTAAACCTAAGTCTAAACCTAACCCTAACCCCCCCTAACTTAAATATAATTTAAGTACATCTAAATAAATTATTTCTATTTAAAACTAAATACTTACCTATAAAATAAACCCTAAAATAGCTACAATATAACTAATAATTGCATTGTAGCTATCTCAGGGTTTATTTTTAGTTTACAGGCAACTTTGTATTTATTTTAACTAGGTACAATAGTTATTAAATAGTTATTAACTTTTTAATAATGACCTAGCTAAAATAAATACAAATTTACCTGTAAAATAAATCCTAACCTAAGTTACAATTACACCTAACACTACACTATCATTAAATTAATTACATAAAATACCTACAATTAATTACAATTAAATTAAATAAACTAAATTACGAAAAACAACAAACACTAAATTACAGAAAATAAAAAAGAAATTACAGATATTTTAAACTAGTTACAGCAAATCTAATCCCCCTAACAAAATAAAAAAGCACCCCCAAAATAAAAAAAAATCCCTACCCTATACTAAATTACAAATAGCCCTTAAAAGGGCCTTTTGTGGGGCATTTTCCCAAAGTAATCAGCTCTTTTACCTGTAAAAAAAATACAATACCCCCCTCAACATTAAAACCCACCACCCACACACCCAACTCTACTCTAAAACTCACCCAATCCCCCCTTAATAAAACCTAACACTAAACCCCTGAAGATCACCCTACCTTGACTGAAGAATGAAGGTTCCTTTAAGTGACGTTATCCAAGATGGAATCCCTTCAATTCCGATTGGCTGATAGATTGGCTAATGCAATCAGCCAATAGAATTGAAGTTCAATCCTATCAGCCAATAGGATTGAGCTCACATTCTATTGGCTGTTCCAATCAGCCAATAGAATGCAAACTCAATAGGATTTTTCCTACCTTAATTCTGATTGGCTGATAGGATTCTATCAGCCAATTGGAATTGAAGGGATGCCATCTTGGATGACGTCACTTAAAGGAACCTTCATTCTTCAGTCACCGTCAGATGGAAGAGGATGCCTGGCGTCGGATGTCTTCAAGATGGACCCGCTCCGCTCCGGCTGGAAGAAGATAGAAGATGCCGTCTGGATGAAGACTTCTGCTCCTCTGGATGTCTTCTGCTGGCCAGATCAGATGAAGACTTCTGCCCCCCTGGAGGTCCACTTGTGCCCGGCTGGTTGAAAACGTCTCAAGGTAGGATGATCTTCAGGGGGTTAGTGTTAGGTTTATTAAGGGGGGATTGGGTGGGTTTTAGAGTAGGGTTGGGTGTGTGGGTGGTGGGTTTTAATGTTGGGGGGTATTGTATTTTTTTTTACAGGTAAAAGAGCTGATTACTGTGCCCCAGATTTTTCCTATTTATCTACTAGAGACGGTACCACAACAAGTGTTTTACAATACAGATTGACTTTTATTTATTATTTTTTAATATACATGTGGTAAATGAGGTAAATGTGAATTGTTATATTATTATAACTTTTGATTTATTTCTCTTATCTCTAATAGCATTGTATTATTATTTAATATTTTTATTGTGTACCTTTAGATTTATTTATTTAGAGAGTGCAGCACTTCTTTTGTTTATTTTTTAAAATAGGTAAATTATACATCATATGTCTCTGGCATTGCCTTTTTTGATGACTTTCCCCACCTGATTTTTAAAGACAACATCAGATGTTAAGTATACACAATGTATGGACCAAGAATGGGGTGGGGGTGGGTGATTTGGGCCACAGATCCATCATATGGCACACAATTAGTTTACATGTATTATTCATTTTAGACATAATTAGATTTTAGATAGTCTGAAAGGGATGAATGTGACAGATAGCAGATAAAGGGATACTCTGAAGAACATTGAATTGACAAAGTCATACATCAGAGGTTGAGTATGCACAATGTATGTGACTCAGCTTCACACTTGATTGTTATAACAACACAAAAGAGGCTACATAGTCTTATTAAGTTATTGCTAAGTTACAATTAGGAAATAGTTAGCATTAGGGGGAGGGATACAAAACTATGTACCACTTTTAGATATTTGATTTACACTTTATTTTCTATTAGGGAAATTTACTTCATCTACAGACTGAAAGTGAAGAATACAAATGTGATCATGTGTGTGGCATTGTCTTTCAACTGTGCTGACTTCTACAACCTATAAAGACACCTTCACATGGTAAGTGTACACAATATCTGGAACAAGACTGGGGGATGCAGGATACATCCTATGGGAAACACTTATGTTTCCTCTCATTTCTTTTAGATGGTATTTCACAGTCCTCTATTTTGAAAGTGTTGAATGTGACACATAATGCAGATAAACTTTAATTTGGAATTGATTCGACTTTTAAAGATCATACATCAGGTTAGTTTGCACAATGCATGCTATTTGGAGGAATAATGGGGCAATTATTGATTAATATATTGAATGTGTCTAACAATTAGTTTTCACAATGTCCTATCTTATTACCATTCATTTCAGATACATTCACCCTACTTTGTGCTAGAGAGGACTCAGATTGTGATCAATCATACAGGGATACATTCCATCTGAAATAATTTCGTAGGTGAAATTTACATATTTCAGTGAAGGGACAAGAAATATTACATTCAATTATGTCATTCATACAATTGAATAATTAGGAATATTTGCACAAAATAGGATATTAGACATTCATTTGTCTAATTTTAAATGTTAATATGTAAGTCAAGTTTTGATTAGCCAATTTAATGTGATTAATTTCAAATTATGTATATATAGATATCCAATCTAAACCTGGATTTAATATCGGAATAAACACTAAAGTTTAGAGCATAGAAAGAAGATGACTTTAGAATTATTATATTTACAGATACAAAATGTATCAATGTTTTATGAAATAACATACTTGAGTTTATATTCTAATTATTTTTATTCTTTTTTCTTACAGATATTCAAGTTTGATGAATTCACAATATATGTATATGTATATATATATATATATATATATATATATATATATATATAGACATCCAAGTAAGACACTAACAAAAACATCCATCTAATATTAGGACATGGAAAGAAAACAATATTCCCATGTCTGGTTGTTAAATTATCTATTTTACAAGCACATGCCTGCTATGATATATAATACAGATACCTTTTTTAAATTAACTTTAAAATATCAACACAGCTCCAGCAGATGAGTGTTTAAGTCTTGTATTTTAACAAAGTGAGGGTGGAGTTAGATACAGCCATATAATGATTTTTGGTTGTGTGATTTAGAGATGTACAAATAAGAAAATGTTAATGACTGGTTTTAGCAAGGCTATGCAGTATAATTTAGAAGTTAAACTAATATCTGTACATATTATATGTTGTCTACATAACAACGTTTGTTATGTCACTTTTAAGAAATGTGTAGGGTGAACTTGCTAGATTAAAGTGACAGTCTAGCTTATTTTTCTATTCCCAATTTAATATCTATCATTCGCATTTTTAAAAACTTTTAATATATTCTTAAACTAAATATAGCTCAGTTATTATGTTATAGTTAGTTGCAGGATAACATAGGTAGATTAAATAATCTTTAAATAAAACATGATAGCTAAATTGATTTTCCAATTTAGACAGAGCTAGTTATTGTATGCCATATTGATGAGTGTTCACTCTAGTGGAGTCATTTGAGGGGACAGTATACTCTTTTTTTTTTTAACTTCAATTTGTTAACAATTATCCCCTTTACCTGCTGGAGTGTATAAAATTGTTTTCAAGTATTTCCATTACCCTTATTTTTTATTTTAAAATAGTTTATTTATCCTGTGGTATCTCCACCTATTTATTATAGGTGGAAATAAACCTAAGTGTGTTAGTGGAACTACATTGTTTAGGTCTCAATAAATCATCCCTATCCTTCGCAAGGGCCTTGTTGTATGCCCTAGCCAACATAGTAACAGTCTTTGTTTTAAATCATATGCTGCCTTTTTAAACAAATCTAGTGTGGTACTGTTCCTTCTAATTCTCAGATATGCCCCATATGGGAGACCTCTAACAGTTGAGGGGTGATGATAACTGGATGCATGTAGAATGTTGTTAGTTGCCGTTGGTTTCCTATAAACATCAGTTTCAAGCTTATTGTCAACCTATTTAATGGCTAAATCCAAGAATTGCACATTACTTTCAATAGATGTGAATGTCAAAAAAGGCCAAAAGGGTTATCATTGAGTGTTTGAATAAATTCCTCTAATATTTCTCCTGGTCCAGACCATATAAACACAATATTGTCTATATATCTGGACCAATGGGAGATGTATTGGGTGAAATTAGTAAGGGATTCATGAAATACTACCATTCCCTCCCACCAGCCCAGATATATATTTGCGTAGTTGGGGGCAAATGAAGTGCCAATGGCAGTGCCACATATCTGTAAGAAGAATTTGTCATCAAATACAAAATAATTATGGGTTAAAACAAATTTAAGCAGTTTAATAAGAAAATTATTCGTTTCTACGTTTATCTCTCTCTGAATTTTTCTCAAGAAAATAAGCTACTGCTTTACAACCCCAAAATCATTGGCTAGGGCATACAACAAGGCCCTTGCAAAGGACAGTGGTGATTTATTGAGACCTAAACAATGTAGTTCCACTAACACACTTAGGTTTATCTCCACCTATAATTATCAAAGTGACATATTGTCAGATATTGTAAAAAAAACACTGGCATATTTTACTGGGAGATGAACAACTAGCACCCTTGTTACCAGAAAAACCCTTATTCACCTTTAGGAGAGCACCTAACCTTAATGACAGTCTCACTACAAGCTACTTCAATAGAAGTGCCAAAAAAACACCACTATATATGGGTTCTGCCCCATGTAGAAATTGTAAGGTGTGTCATCACATGATTAAGAAAGAGTTTATGATTGATCGATTTCATAAGAAATGGAGGATTAATACAAATTAATTGCCAAAGCACTAATGTGATTTATTGCATTTCATGCTCATGTGAACAATTCTATGTTGGGATGACCATTAGAAAATTGGGTAAACGCATGACGGAACATCTAAGTAATATCCGCAATGCCCGTAGAGATTTGGAAAATGGCAAACAAATCCCTAGTGTGGATAGGCATTTCCTCTCTAATCATGGAGGAGGCACAGGCACCTTTAAATGTTGGGGTTTGGAGCAAGTGGTGGATGTGAACAAATACTGCTCCAAAAGGAAACTAATTGGATATTTAGATTAAATTCAATCATGCCTCATGGAATGAATGAAGCTAATAATTTTGGGGGTTTTCTGTAATTATCTGTACATCCACCTTGTAAACAAATATTTGATCTATCATGAGTGGATGGTTGGTAGCTATACCATGTTAAGTATCAGATAATCAGTTACATGAAATTTCATCTTTACCGAATTAACCTCCCACTGTGGACGGTATGGGTAATACTACCATTTCTGAAATCTGAATTCTATTCTAGATAAATTTCTATACTGATATATTGTTCAATTTGCACATCTATTAATTTTGATTTATGAGTAGTATGGTTGAGACCTGATATAATTATTCTAGGGTCTTGTACACACATGCAATTTTAAAATGAGGGTGTGCATTGATTACACTGTTATTATCATGATCACTATATAATGATCCACTCCCAATGCAACCCCCTATTGACATCATAATTGAAGCTAGTGTATATATGAGCTTAGTATGGTACACTTTGTACAGTGTGTAATGACAATTACAGGTTGTAGAATGTTCTACACTGCAGTATCACTGTGTACAGCAAGGGTTGGTGTAAATAATCACTGTGTACAGCGTGTAATGACAATAATAAGTTACATGTGTGATACGAGGGTTCTTTGTCAGTAACAGAATGTTCTGTACTGCAGTATTACTGTGTGCAGCGAGGGTTAACATAAACAATCACTGTGTACAGGGCATAATGACAATAACAAGTTAAATGTGTGATATGATGGTTCTCTGTCAGTAACAGAATGTTCTACACTGCAGTTTTACTGTGTGCAGTGAGGGTTAGTGTAAACAATCACTGTGTACAGTGTTTATTGACAATAACAAGTTACATGTGTGATAAGAGGGTTCTCTGTAGTAACAGAATGTTCTATACTGCAGTATCACTGTGTTCAGCAAGGGTCAGTGTAAACAATCACTGTGTATACTGTGTAATGACAATTACAAGTTACATGTGTGATATAAGGGTTCTCTTTTAGTAACAGAATGTTCTATACTGCAGTTTTACTGTGTGCAGCGAGGGTTAGTGTAAACAATCACTGTGCACACTGTGTAATGACAATAACAAGTTACATGTGTGATATGAGGGTTCTCTTTTAGTAACAGAATGTTCTATACTGCAGTATTTCTGTGTACAGCGAGGGTTAGTGTAAACAATCACTGTGCACTGTGTGTAATGACAAAAACAAGTTACATGTGTGATATGAGGGTTCTCTGTCAGTAACATGTAACAACAGAATGTTCTATACTGCAGTTTTACTTTGTGCACTGCAATTGATTTCCTCCAATCGCAATGAATGCCCAAATAAGTGTAATACTCAGAAGCACATACAGTACTACTAACCTGGATCTTACTGTTTCACTAGTGTTATACACTAATCCTGTCAGAGTCTGTTTACAGTGCGGATCAGGTCCGACAGTCATCGCTGAATGCGGAGAGCAATACGCTCTCCGTATTCAGCATTGCACCAGCAGCTCTTGTGAGCTGCTGGTGCAACGCCGCCCCCTGCAGACTCGCGGCCAATCAGCCACCAGCAGGGGGTGTCAATCAACTCGATCCTTCTTGAACGGGTTGAATTCCGGCGATGTCTGTCCGCCTGCTCAGAGCAGGCGGAAAGGGTTATGGAGCAGCTGTCTTTTTTTTACTTATATTGTTAAATCCTTTTTTTAGGGGTAGAACCGGACTGTTACATTTAGCTCAGTCTTTTTTCCAGGGTCACTGGGTCCTAGTGCTAGTTAAATTTTTATATTATTGTTGTATTTTTTCAGTGTTGTCACATGAAAAGATATAATAAAATATTTACAAAAATATGAGGGGTGTACTCACTTTTATGGGATACTGTATGTATTGATTGTATTTGTGTATAAATGAAAGTAAATATGTTTAACTATGTGTAAGGAATGAAAAACAAAGCATCACTCGCACACTTACCCAGTAAGATTCGTACACAAACTCTCTCTCACTATCTCTCTCTCTCACTATCTCTCTCTCACTATCTCTCTCACTCTCTCTCTCTCTCTCACACTATATCACTGACTATCTCTGACTATCTCTGACTGTCTCTAACCTCCAACGCCTAGACCTGTACCTGTCTCAAAAAAGCAATACGGTCAAGGTAGCCATGTTTAGAACTTGTTTATATACTCTATGTAAATTCTTAATGGTGTACCGGTTTGCAAAGTAAATGAGGTACAGGTGTACTTTAGTGAAGATTTGTATGTGTGCAATGTGGAGTAGTTGTTTGCATTTGCGCATGCTCATATTGAATTTCTAAATCCACATATGTTTTTAGGGAATGTGTATAATGTGATGATGTCATAGTGATCGTTTTGCATAACATTATCATAATTTAGTATACTAAAATCCAAATAATGATTTTTGATTGTATCATATTTGTTAACTGTTCTAAATGTTTATTTTGTAAAATCTTTCCTAATCGCCAATGCGAATGTTTGGTTTGTGTATAAGTGTGTAATTATTTACTCTTGTTCTTTTGTTCCGTGATGCAGATCCAAACGTATTTTTTGAATCCTCGTATTGTGTAAATGTTATGTAGTATTTGTTGTAAATGATTGTCAATGTTGAATGCAAATGTTGTGTGAACAATTGTTGTTTGTACATTTGACATGATTATTCTTTGTGTCCATTAAGTTGTATGTGTAATGTGACAGAGCAATGTGTAGTACTCGTGATATCGAGTGTTAGATGAAAAATCAGTTTATTTTTCAGTTTGCATTGATCTCTTTGGGGGAATCCATTACGTGTCCGTGATTACGCAAGTGAAATAAACGCAGTATTTGTGTTAACGCAATGCGTAACAATGTTGTTTACATACTTGTAATACCTACGTTACGAAGAGTGTGCAATGAACATAACGCGTGCTCTATTTGCGCACAGCCATAACGCAAAACTCGTAATCTAGGTGTATGTTTTTTTTATTATATTTGTATTCCTATTGCAATGCTCTTCTTTATATTTACCCCTCTATGTACTTCTGGAAGTTGCATACTGATAATACTAATTGTAAATAATGAATACGCCCACTGTTAGCTAATTGGAATTATGTGTGTATATATATATATTGCTCCTCATTCAATCTTTTTACCTCCCTAATGAAACAGCTAGCCAGCTGAGAAACACATTGCATGTTTTATTTGCTTGTAAAATGATTTGTTATTTTAAGTAGTCCGCGTTTATACTACTTTTATTGAACCAATCAGCCAATCGGATTGAACTTGAATCTGATTGGCTGATTCAATCAGCCAATCAGATTTTTCTATCTTAATTCCGATAGGCTGATAGAATCCTATCAGCCAATCAGAATTTGACGGACGCCATCTTGGATGACGTCATTTAATGGAACCTCATTCGTCGGGAAGTCGTCGTGCCGGATGGATGTTCCGCGTCGGAGGAGCAAAAAAAGAAGATTGAAGATGCCGCTTGGAAGAAAACTTTGCCCCGATGGAGGACCTCTTCTCTGCTGCTTGATTGAAGACATCGCCGGATGGAAGACTTCTTCTTTGCCGCTTGGATGAAGACATCGCCGGATGGAAGACTTCTTCTCTGCCGCTTGATTGAAGACATCGCCCGGATCGGATGAAGAGTTCTGCCTGGCTGGGTGAAGATAAGGTAGGGAGATCTTCAGGGGGGTAGTGTTAGGTTTATTTAAGGGGGGTTTGGGTTAGAATAGGGGTATGTGGGTGGTGGGTTTTAATGTTGGGGGGTGGTATTGTGTGTTTTTTTACAGGCAAAAGAGCTGAATTATTTGGGGCATGCCCCGCAAAAGGCCCTTTTAACGGCTGGTAAGGTAAAAGAGCTGTTAACTTTTTAAATTTAGAATAGGGTAGGGAATTTTTTTATTTTGGGGGGCTTTATTATTTTATTAGGGGGCTTAGAATAGGTGTAATTAGCTTAAAAATCTTGTAATCTTTTTTTATTTTTTGTAATTTAGTGTTAGTTTTTTTTGTAATTTAGTTTATTTTATTTTATTGTATTTTAGTTTAGATATTTAAAATCAAACACAGGAAAGAGGCGCCGTATGTGTGAATCTGAAGAAGTCAACGACAAATATAAGACATGTGCAGGGTACTCACAATGTGAAAAGGCACTCCAATGTGCCTATAGGGGCAGGCTGGTATTCACAGCAAACCAGCTGGCTGAACCGGCTAACCAGGATACCCAAGGTAGAGGACTCTATGTCTTGATGGACTGTGTATACTGGATCCAGCAATGTGGGAACAGGAGCTAGGTGCAAACACAGGCACACCACTGTGTGAATCTGTAGGAGTACACAGGTAAATATGCAATCTGTGCAGGGTACTCACATTCTGTAGCGGCACTCAGTTGTGCCAGTAGAGGCAGGCTGGCTTTCTCAGCAACCCAGCTAGCTGTGTAGAGTATGAAGCAGGATACTAGGCAGCAATCAGGATTGGCAGGTAGCTCAGAAATGGACAATTGCAATGAGGATATATGATTAAAAGAAGGATTTTAATAAAAATTAAAAGCAATAAAATACATATATTCCTCATGCACAGTAAGTAAGTAGCATGCAACGCGTTTCTCGGTGTCAACCGTTTCCTCAGGCATGTGTTCTAACTCTACATACACATCTTATAAAGGCCTGAGCTACCTGTATTGCCCCACCCTTCATGACAAAAGAAACCAATCACAAAGGCCCTTTGTTTAATTGCCCATTAGTTGATACACCTGCACACTTCTCATACCAAACCCTAATATGCTTGCAGGGCTTGTACATGTGTTGTATTAAATGGGGGAGGAAAACCTAACTAAATGTCTTTTTGAAAAAAGTGCCCCAGTTGAGGATCATAATAACATTACTGAATGTTTAAAGAATAACATATATGCTCCCGGTATGTGGCCTTAAATAAATAACATACTCTCTGCGATTGACCTCATTCTAAACCATAACACCAAATATTCATACCTGTCTGCTGGTCTTTGGCGTAGTACCTAACAAATACACAAAATATCCAAATATCGAAATTTTTCTATATTAGATCTTCTGTATTTCACTGTGGATCACTAATCGCCTAATACACACAATTTTGTCAAAAACAAATGACCGCCACCCAGATCGTAAAAAGTAAACAATCCTCTGTGATTGTTTGGCGTCTGACGTCAACGCCAATGATAGGCTGATCTGGGTGGCGGTCATTTGTTTTTGACAAAATTGTGTGTATTAGGCGATTAGTGATCCACAGTGAAATACAGAAGATCTAATATAGAAAAATTGCGATATTTGGATATTTTGTGTATTTGTTAGGTACTACGCCAAAGACCAGCAGACAGGTATGAATATTTGGTGTTATGGTTTAGAATGAGGTCAATCGCAGAGAGTATGTTATTTATTTAAGGCCACATACCGGGAGCATATATGTTATTCTTTAAACATTCAGTAATGTTATTATGATCCTCAACTGGGGCACTTTTTTCAAAAAGACATTTAGTTAGGTTTTCCACCCCCATTTAATACAACACATGTACAAGCCCTGCAAGCATATTAGGGTTTGGTATGAGAAGTGTGCAGGTGTATCAACTAATGGGCAATTAAACAAAGGGCCTTTGTGATTGGTTTCTTTTGTCATGAAGGGTGGGGCAATACAGGTAGCTCAGGCCTTTATAAGATGTGTATGTAGAGTTAGAACACATGCCTGAGGAAACGGTTGACACCGAGAAACGCGTTGCATGCTACTTACTTACTGTGCATGAGGAATATATGTATTTTATTGCTTTTAATTTTTATTAAAATCCTTCTTTTAATCATATATCCTCATTGCAATTGTCCATTTCTGAGCTACCTGCCAATCCTGATTGCTGCCTAGTATCCTGCTTCATACTCTACACAGCTAGCTGGGTTGCTGAGAAAGCCAGCCTGCCTCTACTGGCACAACTGAGTGCCGCTACAGAATGTGAGTACCCTGCACAGATTGCATATTTACCTGTGTACTCCTACAGATTCACACAGTGGTGTGCCTGTGTTTGCACCTAGCTCCTGTTCCCACATTGCTGGATCCAGTATACACAGTCCATCAAGACATAGAGTCCTCTACCTTGGGTATCCTGGTTAGCCGGTTCAGCCAGCTGGTTTGCTGTGAATACCAGCCTGCCCCTATAGGCACATTGGAGTGCCTTTTCACATTGTGAGTACCCTGCACATGTCTTATATTTGTCGTTGACTTCTTCAGATTCACACATACGGCGCCTCTTTCCTGTGTTTGATTTTAGATTTATAACCTTTGGAGGGTGAAGATCGAGTGCTGCCTCCAGTCCCATAGAAGACAGATACCTATACCAGATTGGGTTATCCTGGACTTTGTATATTTGTCTATCATCCTGATCTAGGATTGGGTATAATATTGTGAATACACACACTTACATTGTATCTATGTTATATTAGTACTTTGTTGATTGTTTGTCTGAAACATCCATATATGGTCACGTGGGCCCACATATATATTATACACCGTTCTTAATAGCGCCCCCTATTGGGTTATTCCCTTTGTTCTTAGTTTAGATATTTGTAGTTTATTTAATTTATTGATAGTGTAGGTGTATTTGTAACTTAGGTTAGGATTAATTTTACAGGTAAATTGGTAATTATTTTAACTAGGGAGCTATTAAATAGTTATTAACTATTTAATAGCTATTGTATCTAGTTAAAATAAATACCAAGTTACCTGTAAAATACATATAAACCCTAAAATAGCTACAATGTAATTATTAATTACATTGTAGCTATCTTGAGGTTTATTTTATAGGTAAGTATTTAGATTTAAATAGGAATATTTTCATTAATAATATTATTATTAATTAGATTTATTTTAATAAAAATTTAGTTAGGGATGTTAGAGTTAGGGTTATTATACTTAATATATATATATATATATATATATATATATATATATATATATATATAATATAATAACGATATTAACTATATTAACCCTAATATAATTAGGGTTAATATAGTTAATATAGCTGGCGGCGGTGTAGGGGGATTAGATTAGGGGTTAATGTATTTAATATAGGTTGCGGCGGTATAGGGGGATTAGATTAGGGGGTAATTAATTTAATATAGCTGGCGGCGGTATAGGGGGATTAAATTAGGGGTTAATGTAATTAATATAGCTGGCGGCGGTGTAGGGGGATTAAATTAGGGGTTAATAATTTTAATATAGCTGGCAGCGGTATAGGGGGATTAAATTAGGGGTTAATGTAATTAATATAGCTGGCGGCGGGGTAGGGGGATTAAATTAGGGGTTAATGTAATTAATATAGCTGGCGGCGGTATAGGGGGATTAAATTAGGGGTTAATAATTTTAATATAGCTGGCAGCAGGGTAGGAGCTCACATTAGGGGGTAGGTAATATAGATGGCGGCGGTGTAAGGGGCTCACATTAGGGGGTAGGTAATGTAGATGGCGGCGGTGTAAGGGGCTCACATTAGGGGGTATGTAATGTAGCTGGCGGGTTATACTTTTAATGTAGGTGGCGGTGGGGTCCGGGAGCGGCGTTTTAGGGGTTAAATACTTTATTAGGGATTGCGGTGGGGGATCGCGGTTGACAGGTAGATAGACATTGCGCATGCGTTAGGTGTTAGGTTTTATTTTGCAGCTAGTTTAGGGAGTTACGGGGCTCCAATAGACAGCGTAAGGCTTACTACGGCTGCATTTTGTGGCAAGGTGAAAATGGAGTAAGATTTCTCCATTTTCGCCACGTAAGTCCTTACGCTGTATATTGGATACCAAACTGTGCGGGTTTGGTATACCTGTCTATGGCCCAAAAAACTACGGCCGAAGGCAGAAATAAACGAGCGTAATTTCTAGGTTACGCCGTATATAGGATACCAAACCCGCGCAAAATTCGGCGTCGCCGGCTTTTGCGGGCGACGCTGCATATTGGATCGAGGCCCTATAGTCCATGTTAAGCTAAAGTGGTTACAAAAATAAAAGATGTAAAATTATGTAAATAACATTAAATACATTTAAGTTAATGGGACTAAAATTGTTAAATAGTTATATACGTGGAGCACCCTGTCTTCTATGGTGATGTTATATAGAACGAAATGTATTAAAATAATTTTCAAAACCTTGCTGAAGAAGTTATGCAATAAACCATCAGAGTTATCAAGGTAGTAAAAGGTAGACATTTAAACGTGGACTCCAAAAGTTTACTCTATCACAAATATTGTACTGCAGTGAGCGTAATTGTGGCAGTCCTTAGATTCTGTATTGGTGTCATCAATCAGAAGTAAAAACTGTCATCCTCTGCAGAAAACATGAAAATATATTTAAGATTTAATAAAAACAAGCAAACAGTTTTTTTTAAGAAACAAGAAAAAAAAAAATAACAAATAAAAATTGAATAAAACCAAATAATTAGAAAATTCCTGAAATGAAATGGCCTCTACCAGAGTCAAAATTTAAACAAAGTTTTGGACAAAACAGAGCCATTGCTCCTTTTGTTTTGCCAGACAGACCATTGAGTTGACTTTTATAGATGCACCAAACATATACAACATGCTTCTAGAGATGGAATTTTGGGCTTTAAATTGCTGTGACCAGATATTCTGAAGAAGTACAGGTAGCAAAGTAAACAGACACCTAACCATACTAGCAGATGGGGATTTTTCATACCGCTTATTTTGCATGAGTCAGTGTTCAACTTCTTTTTGCTTTATGGCAATTTTGCATCAGCATTTGGGGTAGTGAAATTACAATTTTTTTTTTCTTTTTATGTAACAAAACAGACATTTGGGGAAATGGCTACAAAGAGAGATTTTGGATATTAAGTTCCCATGTCTCATATTGGGGGGGTTTCCTAACCTATATGCATAATTTTGCATTGGGTAATACATGTCTTAATTCTTTATACTTATTTATCTTATATGTTTTTCTTTAAAACTTGATTTGACTTCTATATCATTTATAGCATATATTAAAATCACCAGCAATTTTATTAAATAAACAATATTCATGTTACACAAACATACATACTTTAACAATTTAATTTATTCTATTAGTTTTATATTTCCATCTTGTATTTCTTCAGAAGTTAGTATCTGTTAGATTGGAAACTTGCAGATAATTGAGGTGTATCAGTGCAGAAAGGGAAGAAAAGATCTTTGTTCCAGGCAGCTTTGATGTATGGAATAAGGGCTGATTCAATCTTTTCCCCATTGAAAGTCATTGAAAGGATAAGGTTATTCATATTTTGTAGCAAATTCCACCTGACATTTACTCAGGAGCATATTCCCTAACCTTTACATGGGCTTTGATTGGGTGAGCACAGTTTCTGTATCAAGAGAACAGCTCATCTGCAACCAAAATTAAATTCTATCTTACTGAGTTGTTTGGTTCCACATTGTGATAAACTAATCAAAAATGTTATGCATTTTTAATAGAAGTCAAGAACAGTGAAATGTAAAGAATAGAAATACATTCAAAATATGAGTTACTAAGATATTTTTGCCAACTGTTTTCTCATTTTACATTGCATTTCTTGTGTGGCTGGATGCAAATATTGTTTTAATAAATCTTTTTTTTTAATGAATATATTGCAGCTTCCCTCTTAAACAGGTTTCATGTGTAATAAATACAACAGTTTTTTTTATTGGAAATAGTAGACTAAATTAAGCATAAAATGAAGACCTGCTACTATATACTGTACCTGTGTTATTTCCAATATGCAATGACACCCTCTTTGTTTATCTAAATAAAGAGAAAGACAGATAAACAAATAGCACAATATAGACAGATAGACAGATAGATAGACAGACAGATAAATAGACAGAGACAGACAGATGGACAGATAGATACTGTAGATAGATAGATAGCTAGATAGATAGATGATAGATAGAATTCAGAATGATTTTTTTTTTATATATATCATTTTGGTTTTAAAAGAAATTTATTAATAAAGTGTTCATTTTCAAATGTATCATTGTTTTCAATGGATGATTACTTATTTGTGATTGTATTGCTAAGTTAATAAGATAATACCGTATTTCCATTCACATGCAGGCCTACACAGTACACACACACACTATTCCTTCTTACCATACATGAACAAACATCACTTATTGGGCTCCTTTTATCAAGTACCAGGTGGACGAGGTTTGCTATAATGAACCACATACGGCGGGCCTCGCACATGACCAATCATGCATGATTGGGGTCTGTCAATCATCCTGATTAGGGGCCATTTTACAAGTGGAGTGCTAATTAAGGCTCCCGCTTGAGCGTTAACTGGGCTTGAAGTAAGCTTTGTGCGCATAGGGTTTGATCTTGTATTTGAGTTGAAAATAAACTGTTTTTGCTCGCAGGCTAACGCTTCAAGAGCCAAAAAATTAAATTAGAGTATCACGCGCACATTCATGTTTTCCCCCACAGAAGTCAATGGAGAAAAAAAGTGGAGAAAAAAAAGTGGAGAAAAAAAACACCACCACATTGTGCACAAACCTAATCGCCTATATTCATGTGTACTAACCTGACATGAAAATATGAATATTTGACATTCCAATGTTCTTCACATAAAATAATATGTTCTATTTATTCTTAAATAAATATTTCTACATATATGATGGTATTTTGGTGCTATATATATCTATACCTAGATAGAGATAGAGGAATATCTACTTAGAAATACATAGAGCATATTCTGCTATGTACAGAATATTGAAATATGAAATATTTACAGTAAATACATAGTTAAAACCTTTATTAAATATGAATACTGCATTAACATGTTTTTACATATTTTCACCTACTTTACTACAAAGGACTCCAATGCACTTAAAAATATATGCGATATGTGTTCACATATGTATTTATGTGTTTATATATGTACAGTATATACGTCTGTAAATATACATATAAATACAAAAATACATCTTTACACATATATAGACATATACATTTATATACAGTCAGATACATCTTTTGACATGTATATGTATGTATCGCAATGTTAAAGCCATTTGCAGCCTTTTTTTTCTAACACCTGAGATCTCATATCTTTGAGCCCTTATAACTTTTGTGTGCAATATTTTTTTTAAATAATTCTTATTAGATGGTGTTATTATGAGTGTAAGTGTACTTTATGATTTATTTTTTATGTGTTTTGTGACACTTTATAGTTTTGTAGACAGGTAACTAGATCTCAGGATGCGGTAATCATTCTAGCATAAATTGCGCTCAAGCAATCACATTTACTTTCAACTTGTAATACCAGCGGTAATCCTGACGCTCGCATACACCTGCAATAAAACCCTTATAGCTCTTGAGCAAACATTTACTCTCCACTCGTAGTCTGGCCCTAGATCAGTTTGGGATGATTGAAATCTGCCACACTTTAGGGGACTTATAGGTTAAGTAGCAGCGGTCTTTAGGCCGCAACTTCTTAAGTAGTGTTTAAGGCTCGCTCGTGCAAGCCTGAAACACTTTGGCTCTGAAGCTGCTCTCACAGCTACAAAAATGCAGCTCTTTCCATCATTTATGCACATTCACACAATGAAGTAAAGGAAAGTAGGATGAGACAGTTAGCATAAGGAAAAAGAAGTATAGGATAAGGATAGAACAGACAAGAATAAGGGGAGATAGAGGTGATAAGGAGGTTGCAGGAATAAGTAAGAGATAATACTAAGACACAATAGTAGCAAGGTTGCTGTCAGTAGAAAGTGCTTACTTTATTTAAGATCATGTTTGCGTAAGCTGAAATTTTTTTCTATGCCAGCTAGCACAAATGTAAAATAATTAATTATAACATACACAAGTGAAGCACACATTCCAATGGTACATTCAGCAAAACCCCACATCCCAATGGTACGTTCAGCAAAACCCCACATCCCAATGGTACATTCAGCAAAACCCCACATCCCAATGGTACATTCAGCAAAACCCCACATCCCAATGGTACATTCAGCAAAACCCTACATCCCAATGGTACATTCAGCAAAACCCCACATCCCAATGGTACATTCAGCAAAACCACACATCCCAATGGTATATACAGCAGACACATGACATATATATATATATATATATATATATATATATATATATATATATATATATATTTATATATATAAAATAATAATGACTTTGACCTAAATTACAAGTTTTTTGCGGAATGGCTATACCGCTGAAAGATGACTCTTGTGCGCAGAATAAAATGCTTGCATTATAGTCTATAGAACGGCGATCCATTCCGTTATCTGAAACCAGTAGTTATGGATTTTTCAAAACAAAAATGTTTCACAAAACTCATAACTGAAATGTTAAAAAGTACACTAACACTTATAAACTACCTAATAACCCCTAAACCGTCATGCCCCCACTTCGCAAACACTATATTACACCTATTAACCCCTAAACCACTGACCCCCCACAACGCTAACACTAAATAAACATATTAACCACTAAACTGCCAACCCCCGCATCGTAAAGACTATAATAAACATATTAACCCCTAAACTGATGGCCCTCCACATCACAAAGACTAAACTAAACCTGGTAACCCCAAAACCGCCGGACCCCCACATCGCAGATCACTAAATTAAACTATTAACCCCTAAACCTAATTATCCCTATACTTTAAATTAAAATCTATACTATAATTACGTTTGTAATGTCCGTTGCCATCGGCAGTTGTGCACACATCCTCAATGGAATGTTGGCAGTGCAATGACAAAATAATTCACCGTGATGCAGCGAAGGCAAATGGAGAATTACAAAAGCAACACCTAATCGCCCACATAAAAGTATTAAAAAAAAATAAACTAACTGCCCGCATCAAGTATTAAAAAAAAAACACCGCCCGCATGAAATATAACAAAAAAAATCCTACACAAAGTATTAACTAATAAACCGCAAAAACCCCACATCGCAATAAACCTATTTACCCTATTAACCCCTAAACCGCAAAATCCATACATCACAATAAACCTATTTACCCTATTAACCTCTAAACCGCAAAACCCCTACATCGCAATAAACCTATTTAACCTATTAACCCCTAAACCTCAAAACCCCCACATTGCAATAAACCTATTTACCCTATTAACCCCTAAACTGCAAAATCCCTACATCGCAATAAACCTATTTACCCTATTAACCCCTAAACCGCAAAACCACTACATCGCAATAAACCTATTTAAATTATTAACCCCTAAACCGCAAAACCCCCACATCGCCATAAACCTATTTACCCTATTAACCCCTAGACCGCAAAATCCCTACATCGCAATAAACCTATTTACCCTATTAACCCTTAAACTGCAAAACCTCTACATCGCAATAAACCTATTTACCCTATTAACCCCTAAACCGCAAAACCCCTACATCGCAATAAACCTATTTAAATTATTAACTCCTAAACCACAAAACCCCTACATCGCAATAAACCTATTTACCCTATTAACCCCTAAAGCGCAAAATCCCCACATCGCAATAAACCTATTTACCTTATTTACCCCTAAATCGCAAAATCCCTACATCGCAATAAACCTATTTACCCTATTAACCCCTAAACCGCAAAACTCCTACATTGCAATAAATCTATTTAAATTATTAACCCCTAAACCGCAAAACCCCTACATCGCAATAAACCTATTTACCCTATTAACCCTTAAACTGCAAAACCCCTACATCGCAATAAACCTATTTACCCTATTAACCCCTAAACCGCAAAATCCCTACATCACAATAAACCTATTTACCCTATTAACCCCTAAACCGCAAAACCCCTACATCGCAATAAACCTATTTAAATTATTAACTCCTAAACCACAAAACCCCTACATCGCAATAAACCTATTTACCCTATTAACCCCTAAAGCGCAAAATCCCCACATCGCAATAAACCTATTTACCCTATTTACCCCTAAACCGCAAAATCCCTACATCGCAAAAAACCTATTTACCCTATTAACCCCTAAACCGCAAAACTCCTACATTGCAATAAATCTATTTAAATCATTAACCCCTAAACCGCAAAACCCTTACATCGCAATAAACCTATTTAACCTATTAACCCCATAACCGCAAAACCCCTACATCGCAATAAACCTATTTAACTTATTAACCCTTTAAACCGCCAAAACCCACAATGCAAAAAAATATTTAAATAACTAAGGCCTAGATTTGGAGTTCGGCGTTAGCCGTGAAAACCAGCGTTAGAGGCTCCTAACGCTGGTTTTGGCCGCCCGCTGGTATTTGGAGTCAGTGATTAAAGGGTCTAACGCTCACTTTTCAGCCGCGACTTTTCCATACCGCAGATCCCCTTACGTCAATTGCGTATCCTATCTTTTCAATGGGATCTTTCTAACGCTGGTATTTAGAGTCGTTTCTGAAGTGAGCGTTAGAGCTCTAACGACAAAACTCCAGTGATCGGAACAGCCAATAGAATGCGAGCTCAATCTGATTGGCTGATTGGATCAGCCAATCGGATTGAACTTGATTCTGATTGGCTGATTCCATCAGCCAATCAGAATATTCCTACCTTAATTCCGATTGGCTGATAGAATCCTATCAGCCAATCGGAATTCAAGGGACGCCATCTTGGATGACGTCCCTTAAAGGAACCGTCATTTGTCGGGAGACAACGGAAGAAGAGGATGGATCCGCGTCGCCTGCTTCAAGATGGACCCGCTCCGCACCGGATGCAAGAAGATCGAAGATGCCGCTTGGAGAAGATGTTTGCCTGTCCGGATGTCCTCTTCTTGCCGGATAGGAGGAAGACTTTGGAGCCTCTTCTGGACCTCTTCAGCCACCAGATGATGGATCGCCAACCCCCGCTTGGGTTGGATGAAGATGTTGGAGCCAGGACGGATCGGTGATACCTGGATGGTGAAGACAAGGTAGGAAGATCTTCAGGGGCTTAGTGTTAGGTTTATTTAAGGGGGGTTTGGGTTAGATTAGGGGTATGTGGGTGGTGGGTTGTAATGTTGGGGGGGGTATTGTATGTTTTTTTTTACAGGCAAAAGAGCTGAAATTCTTGGGGCATGCCCCGCAAAGGGCCCTGTTCAGGGCTGGTAAGGTAAAAGAGCTTTTAACTTTTTTAATTTAGAATAGGGTAGGGAATTTTTTATTTTGGGGGTCTTTGTTATTTTATTAGGGGGCTTAGAGTAGGTGTAATTAGTTTAAAATTGTTGTAATAATTTTCTGATGTTTGTAAATATTTTTTGATTTTTTGTCACTTAGTTCTTTTTTATTTTTTGTACTTTAGCTAGTTTATTTAATTGTATTTATTTGTAGGAATTGTGTTTAATTAATTTATTGATAGTGTAGTGTTAGGTTAATTGTAGGTAATTGTAGGTAGTTTATTTAATTAATTTATTGATAGGGTAGTGTTAGGTTTAATTATATCTTAGGTTATGATTTATTTTACAGGTAAATTTGTTATTATTTTAACTAGGTAACTATTAAATAGTTCTTAACTATTTAATAGCTATTGTACCTGGTTAAAATAATTACAAAGTTGCCTGTAAAATAAATATTAATCCTAAAATAGCTATAATATAATTATAATTTATATTGTAGCTATATTAGGATTTATTTTACAGGTAAGTATTTAGCTTTAAATAGGAATAAGTTATTCAATAAGAGTTAATTAATTTTGTTAGATGTAAATTATATTTAAGTTAGGGGGGTGTTAGTGTTAGGGTTAGACTTAGCTTTAGGGGTTAATCCATTTATTATAGTAGCGATGAGCTCCGGTCGTCAGATTAGGGGTTAATAATTGAAGTTAGGTGTTGGCGATGTTAGGGAGGGCAGATTAGGGGTTAATACTATTTATGATAGGGTTAGTGAGGCGGGTTAGGGGTTAATCACTTTATTATAGTAGCGGTGCGGTCCGCTCGGCAGATTAGGGGTTAATAAGTGTAGGCAGGTGTCGGCGACGTTGTGGGGGGCAGATTAGGGGTTAATAAATATAATATAGGGGTCGGCGATGTTAGGGCAGCAGATTAGGGGTACATAGGGATAACGTAGGTTGCGGCAGTTTACGGAGCGGCAGATTAGGGGTTAAAAAAAATATGCAGGGGTCAGCGATAGCGGGAGCGGCAGATTAGGGGTTAATAAGTGTAAGGTTAGGGGTGTTTAGACTCGGGGTACATGTTAGAGTGTTAGGTGCAGACGTAGGAAGTGTTTCCCCATAGGAAACAATGGGGCTGTGTTAGGAGCTGAACGCTGCTTTTTTGCAGGTGTTAGGTTTTTTTTCAGCTCAAACAGCCCCATTGTTTCCTATGGGGATATCGTGCACGAGCACGTTTTTGAGTCTGGCCGCGTCCGTAAGCAACTCTGGTATCGAGAGTTGCATTTGCGGTAAAAATGCTCTACGCTCCTTTTTTGGAGCCTAACGCAGCATTTGTTTGAACTCTCGATACCAGAGTTACATTTATGGTGCGGCCAGAAAAAAGCGCGCGGAGCGTTAACAGCCCTTCTACCGCCAAACTCCAAATCTAGGCCTAAGTACAGTACACTATGCAAAAACAAAAGAAAAACACTCTGCGCTATTAATGTGTTACCCCCAGATGATAGACAATAATCAGCAGTCCTTGTGTATCAAAACCGCCGATAGCGGTACAGTCACAATTAAATAAAATACAAGTTCTGTAAAATACCTCTGTTTACAGTCACTAATCTCAGAGGTGTGTATCCGACCAGATCCAATGGCTGTTACTGAGGATTTTCAATAGAGCGGCCAGGTTTTTTCCAGCTGTAGGCTCGGTGAGGCTCTGCTCTGATGTTGGCGTCCTCGCCTGGCGTGTTCCTCTATTGCGCCTGGTAATGACGTCACACTCTCGCTATGTGCGGCACAATCCTATACAGCTCTACAGATGTGGAGATCTTAGGCACTCCACCAGAAACGACAATATCATAGAAAAGAAAACAAAGAGCGCATCCGGATTCAAGTGAGTTTATTCAACAACGGTAATATATATACACCGCATAGGTGAAATTGTGAATATACTTGTAATAAGTCGTTTGCTGTGGGGGTCCAGCTACCACTTGGAGGGCTTGTGGCGATTGGTCCGGTCAGCATCGAATTGTACATCTGTCTATCTGCCTATTTTATTTGGAATCTTGTAAGTGTTATCCTATTTGTGTGTCAGTATTACCGTTGTTGAATAAACTCACTTGAATCCGGATGCGCTCTTTGTTTTCTTTTCTATGATAAGTACAGTACACTAACCTAACACCCCCCTAACCAACACCTCCTAACCTAACACCCCATAACCTAACACCCCCTATAAAATTTCACTTGCTCTCATGCTATTGGCTAATATAAATAGCCAATAGGATTTGAGCAGCTTTCATCCTATTGGCTGATTTGAATTGGAAGAATCTAATCAGCCAGTAGGAATTTTAAGGGACGCCATCTTTAATCACGTACCTTGAATTCAATATTCAGCTTATGGCGGAGATCGTATGAAGAGGATCCTCCACGCTCTATGGCTCTGCGGTTGCCGGTCTTCAGTTCCAGGGTCACCGGTCTTCAGTCTTCAGCTCCGCTCCATGCAGGATGTTCCTGGAAGAAGTGGTTGCGCTTGGAAGAAGACTTGACCGCCTGGAACAGGACCTTCTCTGCCAAACTTGAGGAACCGTGAGTACCAACCTGGGGGTTAGATTTAGGATTTTTTACGTTTTTTTGGGGGGGATTTGTTTTATTTAGATTAGGGATGGGCAGAAAAAGAGTTAAATTCCCTTTTAAGGGCAATGCCCAAACAAATGCCCTTTTCAGGTTTTTTAGTGTTAGGTTATTTTATTTGGGGGGGTTTGGTGGGTGGGGGGTTTTACTGTTATGGAGGGCTTTCTGTATTTTCTTGAAAAAGAGCTGATTATCTTGGGGCAATGCCCTGCAAAAAGCCCTTTTAAGGGCTACTGGTACTTTATTCTTAGAGTAGGGGGTGTTTTTATTTCGGGGGACCTTTTTTTCATAGGGATTAGGTTTAATTTTGATAAATTTGGTAATTTAATTTTTTATTTTCTGTAATGTTAGCTTTATATTGTTTTGTTAACTTATTTTTTTTTGTAAAGTTAGAATGTATTAGTTTAGGTAATATGGGTTTATTTAATGGGGTGTTAGGTTAGGGGTTGTTAGGTTAGGGGGTGTTAGGTTAGTGTAATGGACTTAGTTATTTAAATAGTTATTTGTGTTGTGGGTTATGGCAGTTTAAAGGGTTAATAAGTTAAATAGGTTTATTGCGATGTAGGGGTTTAGGGGTTAATAGTGTAAATAGGTTTATTGTGATGTAGGGGTTTTGCGGTTTAGGTTTTAATTGGGTAAATAGGTTTATTGCAATATAGGGGTTTTGCGGTTTAGGGGTTATGTATATAAAGAAATATACTTACAGTAGATATAATTTAAAGAGAAGAAACTAACGGCTAGATTTAGAGTTTGGCGTTAGCCGTCAAAACCAGCGTTAGAGGCTCCTAACGCTGGTTTTGGGCTACCGCTGGTATTTAGAGTCTTGTAGGTAAGGGTCTAACGCTCACTTTGCAGCCACGACTTTTCCATACCGCAGATCCCCCTACGCCATTTGCGTATCCTATCTTTTCAATGGGATCTTTTTAACGCCGGTATTTAGAGTCTTGGCTGAAGAGAGCGTTAGAAATCTAACGACAAAACTCCAGCCGCAGAAAAAAGCCAGGAGTTAAGAGCTTTATGGGCTAACGCCGGTTTATAAAGCTCTTAACTACTGTGCTCTAAGGTACACTAACACCCATAAACTACCTATGCACCCCTAAACCGAGGCCCCCCCACATCGCCGCCACTCTAATAATTTTTTTTAACCCCTAATCTGCCGACCACACACCGCTGCAACCTTTGTTATCCCTATGTACCTCTAATCTGCCTCCACCAACGTTGCTGCTACCTTACCTACAATTATTAACCCCTAATCTGCCGACCGGACCTCACCGCTACTATAATAAAGTTATTAACCCCTAATCCGCCTCACTCCCGCCTCAATAACCCTATAATAAATAGTATTAACCCCTAATCTGCCCTTCCTAACATCGCCGACACCTAACTTCAAGTATTAACCCCTAATCTGCCGACCGGACCTCACCGCTACTATAATAAATGTATTAACCCCTAAAGCTAAGTCTAACCCTAACCCTAACACCCCCCTAAGTTAAATATAATTTAAATCTAACGAAATAAATGAACTATTATTAAATAAATTATTCCTATTTAAAGCTAAATACTTACCTGTAAAATAAACCCTAATATAGCTACAATATAAATTATAATTATATTGTAGCTATTTTAGGATTTATATTTATTTTAGAGGTAACTTTGTATTTATTTTAACCAAGTACAATAGCTATTAAATAGTTAAGAACTATTTAATAGCTACCTAGTTAAAACAAGTACAAAATTACCTGTAAAATAAATCCTAACCTAAGTTACAATTAAACCTAACACTACACTAACAATAAATTAATTAAATAAAATACCTACAATTAAATCTAACACTACACTATCAATAAATTAATTACATACAAATCCCTACAAATAAATACAATTAAATAAACTAACTAAAGTACAAAAAATAAAAAAGCTAAGTTACAAAAAATAAAAAAATTAATTACAAACATAATAAAAATATTACAACAATTTTAAGCTACACCTACTCTAAACCTACTCTAAACCCCCTAATAAAATAACAAAGCCCCCCAAAATAAAAAAATGCCCAACCCTATTCTAAAATTAAAATGGAAAAGCTCTTTTACCTTACCAGCCCTTAAAAGGGCCTTTTGCAGGGCATGCCCCAAAGAATTCAGCTCTTTTGCCTGTAAAAATAAACACAATACCCCCCCAACATTACAACCCACTACCCACATACCCCTAATCTAACCCAAACCCCCCTTAAATAAACCTAACACTAAGCCCCTGAAGATCTTCCTACCTTATCTTCACCACACCGGGTATGACCGATCCGTCCAGGCTCCGAAATCTTCATCCAAGCCCAAGCGGGGGCTGGAGATCCATCATCCGGCTGAAGTCCAGAAGAGGCTCCAAAGTCTTCATCCTATCCAGGCAGAAGAGGAGATCCGGACCGGCAACCATCTTCATCCAAGCAGCATCTTCTATCTTCATCCGATGACGAGCGGCTCCATCTTGAAGACCTCCGGCGCGGATCCATCCTCTTCTTCCGACGTCCTAAGTCCGAATGAAGGTTCCTTTAAATGACGTCATCCAAGATGGTGTCCCTCAAATTCCGATTGGTTGATAGGATTCTATCAGCCAATCGGAATTAAGGTAGGGAAAATCTGATTGACTGATTGAATCAGCCAATCAGATTGAGCTCGCATTCTATTGGCTGTTCCGATCAGCCAATAGAATGCAAGCTCAATCTGATTGGCTGATTGGATCAGCCAATCGGATTGAACTTGAATCTGATTGGCTGATTCGATCAGCAAATCAGATTTTTTCTACCTTAATTCCGATTATCAGCCAATCGGAATTCGAGGGACGCCATCTTGGATGACGTCATTTAAAGGAACCTTCATTCGGACTTAGGACATCGGAAGAAGAGGATGGATCCGCGCCGGAGGTCTTCAAGATGGAGCAGCTCGTCATCGGATGAAGATAGAAGATGCCGCTTGGATGAAGATGGTTGCCGGTCCGGATCTCCTCTTCTGCCCGCATAGGATGAAGACTTTGGAGCCTCTTCTGGACTTCTTCTTGCCGCTTGATAGAAGACTTCAGCCGGATGATGGATCTCCAGCCCCCGCTTGGGCTTGGATGAAAATTTTGGAGCCTGGACGGATCGGTCATACCCGGTGTGGTGAAGATAAGATAGGAAGATCTTCAGGGGCTTAGTGTTAGGTTTATTTAAGGGGGGTTTGGGTTAGAGTAGGGGTATGTGGGTGGTGGGTTGTAATGTAGGGGGGTATTGTATGGTTTTTTTTTACAGGCAAAAGAGCTGAATTCTTTGGGGCATGCCCCGCAAAAGGCCCTTTTAAGGGCTGCTAAGGTAAAAGAGCTTTTCTATTTTAATTTTAGAATAGGGTAGGACATTTTTTTATTTTGCGGGGGCTTTGTTATTTTATTAGGGGGCTTAGAGTAGGTGTAATTAGCTTAAAATTGTTGTAATATTTTTATTATGTTTGTAATTAATTTTTTTATTTTTTGTAACTTAGCTTTTTTATTTTTTGTACTTTAGTTAGTTTATTTATTTGTAGGTATTTTATTTCATTAATTTATTGATAGTGTAGTGTTAGATTTAATTGTAGATAATTGTAGGTATTTTATTTCATTAATTTATTGATAGTGTAGTGTTAGGTGTATTTGTAACTTAGGTTAGGATTTATTTTACAGGTAATTTTGTACTTATTTTAACTAGGTAGCTATTAAATAGTTATTAACTATTTAATAGCTATTGTACCTGGTTAAAATAAATACAAAGTTGCCTGTAAAATAAATATTATTCCTAAAATAGCTACAATATAATTATAATTCATATTGTAGCTATATTAGGGTTTATTTTACAGGTAAGTATTTAGCTTTAAATAGGAATAATTTATTTAATAAGAGTTAATTTATTTCATTAGATTTAAATTATATTTAACTTAGGGGGGACGCCATCTTGGATGACGTCATTTAAAGGAACCTTCATTCGGACTTAGGACATCGGAAGAAGAGGATGGATCCGCGCCGGAGGTCTTCAAGATGGAGCAGCTCGTCATCGGATGAAGATAGAAGATGCCGCTTGGATGAAGATGGTTGCCGGTCCGGATCTCCTCTTCTGCCCGCATAGGATGAAGACTTTGGAGCCTCTTCTGGACTTCTTCTTGCCGCTTGATAGAAGACTTCAGCCGGATGATGGATCTCCAGCCCCCGCTTGGGCTTGGATGAAAATTTTGGAGCCTGGACGGATCGGTCATACCCGGTGTGGTGAAGATAAGATAGGAAGATCTTCAGGGGCTTAGTGTTAGGTTTATTTAAGGGGGGTTTGGGTTAGAGTAGGGGTATGTGGGTGGTGGGTTGTAATGTAGGGGGGTATTGTATGGTTTTTTTTTACAGGCAAAAGAGCTGAATTCTTGGGGGCATGCCCCGCAAAAGGCCCTTTTAAGGGCTGCTAAGGTAAAAGAGCTTTTCTATTTTAATTTTAGAATAGGGTAGGACATTTTTTTATTTTGCGGGGGCTTTGTTATTTTATTAGGGGGCTTAGAGTAGGTGTAATTAGCTTAAAATTGTTGTAATATTTTTATTATGTTTGTAATTAATTTTTTTATTTTTTGTAACTTAGCTTTTTTATTTTTTGTACTTTAGTTAGTTTATTTATTTGTAGGTATTTTATTTCATTAATTTATTGATAGTGTAGTGTTAGATTTAATTGTAGATAATTGTAGGTATTTTATTTCATTAATTTATTGATAGTGTAGTGTTAGGTGTATTTGTAACTTAGGTTAGGATTTATTTTACAGGTAATTTTGTACTTATTTTAACTAGGTAGCTATTAAATAGTTATTAACTATTTAATAGCTATTGTACCTGGTTAAAATAAATACAAAGTTGCCTGTAAAATAAATATTATTCCTAAAATAGCTACAATATAATTATAATTCATATTGTAGCTATATTAGGGTTTATTTTACAGGTAAGTATTTAGCTTTAAATAGGAATAATTTATTTAATAAGAGTTAATTTATTTCATTAGATTTAAATTATATTTAACTTAGGGGGGTGTTAGTGTTAGGGTTAGCTTTAGGGGTTAATACATTTATTAGAGTAGCGGCGAGGTCCGGTTGGCAGATTAGGGGTTAATACTTGAATGTAGGTGTCAGCGATGTTAGGGAGGGCAGATTAGGGGTTAATACTATTTATTATAGGGTTAGTGAGGCGGATTAGGGGTTAATACATTTATTATAGTAGCGGTGAGGTCTGGTCGGCAGATTAGGGGTTAATTATTGTAGGTAGCTGGCGGCGACATTGTGGGGGGCAGATTAGTGGTTAATAAATATAATATAGGGGTCGGCGGTGTTAGGGGCAGCAGATTAGGGGTACATAGGTATAATGTAGGTTGCGGCGGTGTACGGAGCGGCAGATTAGGGGTTAAAAAATATGCAGGGGTCAGTGATAGCGGGGCGGCAGATTAGGGGTTAATAAGTGTAAGGTTAGGGGTGTTTAGACTCAGGGTACATGTTAGAGTGTTAGGTGCAGACTTAGAAACGGTTTCCCCATAGGAAACAATGGGGCTGCGTTAAGAGCTGAACGCTGCTTTTTTGCATGTGTTGGTTTTTTTTTCAGCTCAAACTGCCCCATTGTTTTCTATGGGGAATCGTGCATGAGCACGTTTTTGAAGCTGGCCACGTCCGTAAGCACCGCTGGTATTGAGAGTTGCAATTGCGGTAAATATGCAATACGCTCCCTTTTTGGAGTGTAACGCAGCCCTTCTGTGAACTCTAAATACCAGCGGTATTTAAAAGGTGCGGGGGAAAAAAAGCCAGCGTTAGCTACGCGGGTCGTTACTGACAAAACTCTAAATCTAGCCGTATGTATTTATTTAGGACATTACTAAAAAAAAAACACTAACATTACGAAAAATGAAAAAAATCTAAGATTACAAAAAATAATAAACAAAATTATCCAAAATAATAAAAATTAAACCTAATCTAATAGACCTATAAAAACAAAAAAGCCACCCCAAAATAAAAACACCTCCTGACCTATCAATAAACTACCAATAGCCCTTAAAATGGCCTTTTGTAGGGCATTGCCCTAAGTTAAACAGCTCTTTTACCTAAAATAATTACAAAGTCTGCCCTAAAAGTAACCCCCCCCACCAAACCAACTTCTCAAAATAAAAAAACCTAAGTCTAGGCATTTAGCTCTTTTTTGCCAATAAAAATAAAAAAGCCCTAATCTAAAAAAAAAAACCACAAAAAAACCCCCAAAAACTAAGTCTTACCCCCAAATATGTACTCACCGTTCCTGAAGTCCGGCGGAGAAGGTCTTCCAGGCGGCGACATCTTCATCCAGCGCGGGGACCTCTTCTATATTCATCCAGGGCAAAGGCGACGCAGAGCGGAGGTGATTGCAGAACAGGACCAGCGACAATGGATCCAACCAGCATGTAGGATCCTCTTGGTACGGTACGATCGTTAACGCACACTGAAGATTTAATGCAAGGTATCCCTTATAAATTGGGGTACCAGCATGTAGGATCCTCTTTGTACGATCGTCACCGCACACTGAGGATTGAATGCAAGGTACTTCTCTACTGGCTTATTTGCAGCTCTTCCCTACTGGCTGATTTGAATTTTTCAGCCAATAGGGAAGAGCTGCAAATAAGCCAGTAGAGAAGTACCTTGCATTCAATCCTCAGTGTGCGGTGACGATCGTACAAAGAGGATCCTACATGCTGGATGGCTCTGCGGTCACCGGTCCTGTTCCACAGTCACCTCCGCACTGTCTTGCCCTGGATGAAGATAGAAGAGGTCCCCGCGCTGGATGAAGATGTTGCCTTATGGAAGAAGACATTCACCACCTGGAAGAAAACCTTCTCCGCCGGACTTCAGGAACGATGAGTACCTATTTGGAGGTTAGACTTAGTTTTTTGGGGGATTTTGTGGTGGATTTTTTTAAATATTAGGGCTTTTTTATTTTTATGGGGGTGAAAAAAAGCTGAATGCCCTTTTAAGGGCAATGCCTGTACAAATGCCCCTTTAGGGGCAATGGGTAGCTTAGGTTTTTTTTAAAACTTAGGCTTTTTATTTTGGGGGGTTGGTTGGGTGGGTGGGTTTACTTTTATGGGGGATTTTGTAATTATTTTAGGTAAAAGAGCTGTTTAACTTAGAGCAATGCCCTGCAAAAGGTCCCTTTAATGGCTATTGGTAGTTTTTGATAGGTTAGGGGGTGTTTTTATTTTGTAATGTTAGGTTTTTTTATTTTTTTTGTAGTATTAGTATTTTTTAATTTTGTAACTTAGGTGTTTTTATTTTTAGTTATTTTTTTTTAATATAGTAATGTTAGGTTAATTTATAGTTGTTTTTTATTTTAAGATAGTTATATTGTAAATTTGATTTAAAGTATAGGGGATAGTTAGGTTTATGGGTTAATAGTTTAATTTAGTGTGTTGCATTGCGTGGGGCTGACGGTTTAGGGTTAATAACTTTATTATAGTAGTAGCGATATGGGGGGGTGCTGGTTTAGGGGTTAATAGCTCTATTAAAGTAGTTGTGATGTGGGGGTCAGCGGTTTAGGGGTTAATAACTTTATTATAGTAGTAGCGATGTGGGGGTCGGCATTTTAGGGGTTAATATGTGTATTTAGTGTCAGCAATGTTAGAGGGTGGTGGTTTAGGGGTTAATAACTTTATTTACTGTCGGCAATGTCGGGGGATGGCAGATTAGGGGTATTTAGACTAGGGATTTATTGTAGACATCAATGGGGATTGTGTTATGGCAAAACGCCATTCCGTGATCACAAGTGTTAGTT